>NC_053026.1:624880419-625070719 GCF_003073215.2 Triticum urartu
AATTAATGATACGTAATTGCCATACTCATGGTTTGAATTTGTGGATGATTATACAAAATTTTTATGCCGGATTGAATTTTGCTTCTAGAAATCTTTTAGATTCGGCCGCGGGAGGCACTTTTATGAAAATCACTTTAGGATAAGCTACTAAACTCCTAGATAATATTATGGTTAATTATTCTCAATGGCATACTGAAAGATCTACTAATAAAAAGGTGCATGCGATAGAAGAAATTAATGTTTTGAGTGGAAAGATGGATGAACTTATGAAATTAAATTTGCTAGTAAAAGTGTTTCTTCTGATCCTAAGGATATGCCCTTGTCTACTTTGATTGAAAATAATAATGAATCTATGGATGTGAATTTTGTTGGTAGGAAAATTTTTGGTAACAACGCTTATAGAGGAAATTTTAATCCTAGGCCTTATCCTAGTAATCCCTCTAATAATAATGGTAATTCCGACAACAATTCTTATGGAAATTATAATAAGATGCCCTCTGATTTTGAATCTAATTTTAAAGAATTTATTACTTCGTAAAAGAATTACAATGCTTTGATTGAAGAAAAATTGCTTAAGATTGATGAGTTGGCTAGGAACGTTGATAGAATTTCTCTTGATGTTGATTCTTTGAAACTTAGATCTATTCCACCTAAGCATGATAGCAGTGAGTCTCTCAAAGCCATGAGAATTTACATCGATGAGTGCAAAGAAAGAACCGCTAGGATGCGTGCTAAGAAAGATGCCTTTATAAGAGCATGTTCTTCTAGTTCCTATGAAAATAAAGATGAAGATCTAAAAGTTATTGATATGTCCCCTATTAAATCTTTGTTTTGCAATATGAATCTTAATAATGATGGGACTGAATATGATCCACATTTACCTAGAAGGCATTCCAAGAATTCGGAGTTTTTAGATCTTGATGCTAAAATTGATGAAAGTGGGATCGAAGAAATTAAAACCCAAGATGTTGCTAAACCCACTATTTTGGATTTCAAGGAATTTAATTATGAAAATTTCTCTTTGATTGAGTGTATTTCCTTATTGCAATCCGTGCTAAATTCTCCTCATGCTTATAGTCAAAATAAAGCGTTCACTAAACATATCGTTGATGCCTTAATGCAATCTTATGAAGAAAAACTTGAATTGGAAGTTCCTATCCCTACAAAACTTTATGATGAGTGGGAACCAACTATTAAAATTAAGATTAAAGATCACGAGTTCTATGATTTATGTGATTTGGGTGCTAGTGTTTCCACGATTCCAAAGACTTTGTGTGATTTGTTAGGTTTCCGTGATTTTGATAATTGCTCTCTAAACTTGCACCTTGCGGATTCCACTATTAAGAAACCTATGGGAAGAATTAATTATGTTCTTATTGTTGCAAATAGGAATTATGTACCCGTAGATTTTATTGTTCTTGACATAGATTGCAATCCTTCATGTCCTATTATTCTTGGTAGACCTTTCCTTAGAACGATTGGTGCAATTATTGATATGAATGAAGGAAATATTAGATTCTAATTTCCGTTAAGGAAAGGCATGGAACACTTTCATAGAAATTAAATTAAATTACCTTATCAATCTATTATGAGAGCCACTTATGGATTGCCTACAAAAGATGGCAATACCTAGATCTATCCTTGCTTTTTATGCCTAGGTAGGGGCGTTAAACGATAGCGCTTGTTGGGAGGCAACCCAATTTTATTTTTATTCCTTGCTTTTTGCTCCTGTTTAGTAATAAGTAATTTATCTAGACTATGTTTAAGTTGTGTTTTTGTGTTTAATTAGTGTTTGTGTCAAGTAGAACCGTTGGGAGGACTTGGGGGAAAGTCTTGATATCTTGCTGTAAAAAACAGAAACTTTAGCGCTCATGAGAACTGCTGCCATTTTTATTTGGAAGGTGATATTTAGTTAATTATTTTTTAAGATGATTAATAGATAAATTCCTCACGTCCAGAAATTTATTTAGAATTTTTGGGGTTCCAGATCTTGCGCTAGCTACAGATTACTACAGACTTTTCTGTTTTTGACAGATTCTGTTTTTCGTGTGTTGTTTTCTTATTTTGATGAATCTATGGCTAGTAAAATAGTTTATGAACCATAGAGAAGTTGGAATACAGTAGGTTTAACACCAATATAAATAAAGAATTATTTCATTGCAGTACCTTGAAGTAGTCTTTTGTTTTCTTTCGCTAACGGAGCTCACGAGATTTTCCACTTTAAGTTTTGTGTTGTGAAGTTTTCAAGTTTTGGGTAAAGATTTGATGGATTATGGAACAAGGAGTGGCAAGAGCCTAAGCTTGGGGATGCCCATGGCACCCCCAAGATAATCTAAGGACACCTAAAAGCCAAAGATTGGGGATGCCCCGGAAGGCATCCCCTCTTTTTGTCTACTTCTATCGGTAACTTTACTTGGAGCTATATTTTTATTCACCACATGATATGTGTTTTGCTTGGAGCATCTTGTATGATTTGAGTCTTTTCTTTTTAGTTTACCACAATCATCCTTGCTGTACACACCTTTTTAGAGAGCCATACATGATTTGGAATTTGTTAGAATACTCTATGTGCTTCTCTTATATCATTTGAGTTATATAGTTTTGCTCTAGTACTTCACTTATATATTTTAGAGCACGGTGGTGGATTTGTTTTATAGAAACTATTGATATCTCATGCTTCACTTAGATTATTTTGAGAGTCTTAAATAGCATGTTAATTTGCTTAAATAATCCTAATACGCTAGGTGTTCAAGATTAGTAAAATTTTCTTATGAGTGTTTTGAATACTAAGAGAAGTTTGATGCTTGATGATTGTTTTGAGATATGGAGGTAATAATATCAAAGTCGTGCTAGCTCAGTAGTTGTGAATTTGAGAAATGCTTGTGTTGAAGTTTGCAAGTCCCGTAGCATGCACACATGGTAAACTTTATGTAACAAGTTTGAAACATGAGGTGTTATATATGATTGTCTTCCTTATGAGTGGCGGTCGGGGACGAGCGATGGTCTCTTCCTACCAATATATCCCCCTAGGAGCATGCTCGTAGTGCTTTGGTTTTTGATGACTTGTAGATTTTTGCAATAAGTATGTGAGTTCTTTATGACTAATGTTGAGTCCATGGATTATACGCACTCTCACCCTTCCATCATTGCTAGCCTCTTCGGTACCGTGCATTGCCCTTTATCATATTGAGAGTTGGTGCAAACTTCTCTAGTGCATCCAAACCCCGTGATATGATACGCTCTTTCACACATAAACCTCCTTATATCTTCCTCAAAACAGCCACCATACCTACCTATTATGGCATTTCCATAGCCATTCCGAGATATATTGCCATGCAACTTTCCACCATTCCGTTTATCATGACACATTCATCATTGTCATATTGCTTAACATGATCATGTAGTTGACATAGTATTTGTGGCAAAGCCACCGTTCATAATTCTTTCATACATGTCACTCTTGGTTCATTGCATATCCCGGTACACCGCCGGAGGCATTCATATAGAGTCATATCTTGTTCTAAGTATCAAGTTGTAATTCTTGAGTTATATGTAAATAGAAGTGTGATGACCATCATTCATAGAGCATTGTCCAAAAAAAGAGAAAGGCCAAAAAAAAGAAAGGCCAAATAAAAAATAAAGAAAGGATAATGCTACTATCCTTTTTCCACACTTGTGCTTCAAAGTAGCACCATAATCTTCATGATAGAGTCTTTTGTTTTGTCACTTTCATACTAGTGGGAATTTTTCATTATAGAACTTGGCTTGTATATTCCAACAGTGGGCCTCCTCAAGTGCCCTAGGTCTTTGTGAGCAAGCAAGTTGGATGCACACCCACTTAGTTTCTTTTGTTGAGCTTTCATACATTTATAGCTCTAGTGCATCCGTTGCATGGCAATCCCTACTCCTTGCATTAACATCAATCGATGGGCATATCCATAGCCCATTGATTAGCCTCGTTGATGTGAGACTTTCTCCTTTTTTTTTCTCCACATAACTCCCATCATCATATTCTATTCCACCCATAGTGCTATATCCATGGCTCACGCTCATATATTGCATGAAAGTTTATAGGTTTGAGATTACTAAAGTATGAAACAATTGCTTGGCTTGTCATCGGGGTTGTGCATGATGAGAGCATTCTTGTGTGACAAAAATGGAGCATGATTAAACTATATGATTTTGTAGGGATGAACTTTCTTTGGCCATGTTATTTTGAGAGGACATAATTGCTTAGTTAGTATGCTTGAAGTATTATTATTTTTATGTCAACCTGAACTTTTATCTTGAATCTTTCGGATCTGAATATTCATACCACAATTAAGAAGAATTACATTAAAATTATGCCAAATAGCACTCCGCATCAAAAATTCTGTTTTTATCATTTACCTACTCGAGGACGAGCAGGAATTAAGCTTGGGGATGCTTGATACATCTCCAACGTATCTATAAATTTTGATTGCTCCATGCTATATTATCTACTATTTTGGACATTATTGGGCTTTATTCTCCACTTTTATATTATTTTTGGGACTAACCTATTAACCAGAGGCCTAGCCCAGAATTGCTGTTTTTTTGCCTATTTTAGGGTTTCGAAGAAAAGGAATATCAAATGTAGTCCAAACGGAATGAAACCTTCGGGAATGTGATTTTCTCACCGAACAGGATCCAGAGGACTTGGACCCTACGTCAAGAAACAAAAGAGGAGGCCACGAGGTAGGGGGCGCGCCTACCCCCCCCCCCCCCCCCCCCCCCCCCCCCCCCCCCCCCCCCCCCCCCCCCCCCCCCCCCCCCCCCCGGCACGCCCTCCACCCTCATGGGCCCCCTGTTGCTCCACCGACGTACTCTTTCCTCCTATATATACCTATGTACCCCCAAACGATCAGATACGGAGCCAAAACCCTAATTCCACCGCCGCAACTTTCTGTATCCACGAGATCCCATCTTGGGGCCTATTCCAGAGCTCCGCCGGAGGGGGCATCGATCACGGAGGGCTTCTACATCATCACCATAGCCCCTCCGATGAAGTGTGAGTAGTTCACCTCAGACCTACAGGTCCATAGTTATTAGCTAGATGGCTTCTTCTCTCTTTTTGGATCTCAATACAATGTTCTCCCCCTCTCTTATGGAGAACTATTCGATGTAATCTTCTTTTTGCGGTGTGTTTGTTGAGACCGATGAATTGTGGGTTTATGATCAAGCCTATCTATGAACAATATTTGAATCTTCTCTAAATTCTTTTATGTATGATTGGTTATCTTTGCAAGTCTCTTCGAATTATTAGTTTGGTTTGGCCTACTAGATTGATCTTTCTTTCAATGGGAGAAGTGCTTAGCTTTGGGTTCAATCTTGCGGTGTCCTTTCCCAATGACAGTAGGGGCAGCAAGGCACGTATTGTATTGTTTCCATCGAGGATAACAAGATGGGGTTTTCATCATATTGCATGAGTTTATCCCTCTACATCATGTCATCTTGCTTAAGGCGTTACTCTGTTTTAATGAACTTAATACTCTAGATGCATGCTGGATAGCGGTCGATGAGTGGAGTAATAGTAGTAGATGCAGGCAGGAGTCGGTCTACTTGTCTCGGACGTGATGCCTATATACATGATCATACCTAGATATTCTCATAACTATGCTCAATTCTGTCAATTGCTCAACAGTAATTTGTTCACCCACCGTAGAATACTTATGCTCTTGAGAGAAGCCACTAGTGAAACCTATGGCCCCCGGGTGTCGGTGTACTAGAGTAGGGGTACCCTAGTATCCCGAACTTGTGCACGGGCAGTCGCAGCATCCCGCGGCAAGGCTTGCCGGGTGACCGCCAAGGTCCTCCGTGGTTCCTTTGGAGCCATTCAAGGACAAAGTATCCAAGCCAAAGAGACAAGACCCCGGCAAGAGGAGCTTGCCGGGAAGGCCAACCAAGGCATCTCAAGACCCCGGCAAGAGGAGCTTGCCGGGAAGGCCAACCAAGGCATCTCAAGGAACTTGCCGCGACGCGCCACGCGTCCCGGCAAGGCCCGACGAGCGGCAAGCTCCCGGACGCGACAAGACAACGACAGCGGCAAGGCGCTTGCCGCGGCAAGCCACCACTCTGTGCCCGCGCTCCAGCACATCCACCAACGTGTCGCTCTGGGGCCCTTCCAGGCGTACGTGGCGGGAGGCTGTGCAGCCAGCGTCGCGCGGTGGCAAGCGGCGCTGACAAGATTGCCATCATGGCGAGCGGTGGCGTCCCTGACGGTCCCTTTTGCACTATTTAGGCGACGCAGACGGGCATTTAATGCCCTTGTCCCCTGCCGTCAGGGTTAGGTATAATATGCTGTAGCAGGTAGCTGTACCAACTGCAGCACCTTTACATTTTTACCCTTGTCTACGTTGCCACCTGTCGGTGACCCCTTGAGCATATAAAAGGAGGCCCATGCGCAACGTAGAGGGGGGTTGGGAAAAGAGAGAACACTCACGCTCGGTCTCGTTAGCTGTTGGGGTGTACTGTAGCACTCCGCGCTCCCGAGCAAGAACTCAATACAAACCACAAAGCAGGAGTAGGGTTTTACGCATCCGTGCGGCCCGAACCTGGGTAAACCGCTCGTGTGCTTCGCCTCGATCCGCTCTTCGTGCGACCTCTGCCCCCGCCGAACCGAAAGGGACTCGGCCCGCCGGTCCCATAGGTGCTCGTGGATCAGTACCTCGACATCTTTGGCGCGCGAGGGAGGGGGCGTCGAGGTTGTGTGAACCAGATCCGGCGTTCACGCGAGCTAGATCTTCATCATCTTCATCGACATGCCGCCGAAGAAGAAGGTTTCGGAGGCAGCTGCTCCGTCCGCGCCGAACCCACCACCGCCGGAGCAAACGGCTGATGGGGCGGACGCCGGCAGAAGAACGGGCGTCGACGAGGGAGCTCACGGTGCCGCCAGGTCCAAGGACAAGGCTGCGCTGCCCATTGGCGGCGTAGCCGACTCCCACAACCCACCGGGCGCACTCCAAGACCTCGGCGTCCGTACATGCGCCGCGCCCATCTCAGGAGGCGCGAGACCGGAAGCGTCATGGTACTCACGGTACCATGCGTTTGCTGGACCAAGATCGAGCTGGTGGATCTCGGAGTGCTCAAGACCAGCATGCACGCCAGCATGCTGGCGTGAGCGAGGCATGGTCGCCTGGACGGGATACTGCTCCTTCTAACATAGTTAGAAGTCCGAGCATATCCCGCTCCTCGGACCGTTCGCCACCGCCACCCGCCACTGCAGCAGAAGCTTTGGCACGAGCTCAACTGCTCCTGGACTACCCTCCAACGGCAGACAAGATTGACGACTGGAGGGCTACCATTCAGAATCTCATCGGCTTCGCCAACGGCGACACTCAGCAGCAGCCGAGCACGTCGCAGCCGCAGCAAGCCAGCCAGGCACGAGCCGGTGACGACAAGACCGGTGGGGGTGCAACCACTGTTCACTCTCCGCCCCGAAGGGCAAGATCGCCGACTCGTCGGATCCACCTCGACAGCGACTCCACCGCGTCATCAGATCCACGAGCTCGTCGCGATCAGCGCCAAGTTCTTCACGAACGACAGCAAGAAGACGCTCGTACTCGCATCGAGCGCCGAAGAGAAGCGCGACGTCAATCAGACCAGCGCGCTGGGCCCTCTGTCGACATGCATGCGCCAGGGGAACCAGGCGAGTTGCCGTACGCGGTAGGTTGCCCTGCGTTTACTCGTGAGCTGCGGCAAGTCCAGTGGCCCAGCATGAAGAATTTCAAGCCAGACGTACCAGAGAAGTACGACGGCAATTCGCATTCGTCGGAGTTCCTCAGCATCTACACCATCGCGGTGCATGCTGCTGGGGGACGGGACGACAAGATCCTTGCCAACTACTTCCCGCTGGTGCTCAAGCCCAACGTCAGGTCCTGGCTCATGCACTTGCCGGACAACTCCATATCCTCCTGGGCAGATCTATGCCATCAGATTGTCGGCGCCTTTACAGGCGGCCACAAACCTCATGGCCAAGAGAGTGACCTTCATCTGCTCGCCCAGAAGGAAGGAGAGCCTCTGCGCAAGTACATTCAGAGATTCAGCCGTGTACAGCACAACATCCCAGATATCCACCCTGCCGCGGTCATCAGCGCGTTCCATCAGAACGTGCGTAACCGCAGGATGCGGGAGGAGATGGCGATGTGCAGGATCAGAGACATCAGTGAGCTGTATGCCCTGGCCGACAAGTGTGCATGTGCTGAGGAAGGGAGGAAACTCCCCGGAGAGAATACAGGAGCAGGAGGATCTGACAGCGAGGATGCTGCCCCGGCAAAGAAAAACCGGCGGCGGAACAACAGGAAGAAGAGAGGCGAAGATGTGCTAGTCGTTGAGCAGTCCGGCAACGAAGGTGGCGCCAAGAAAGCCAAAGCTGGTAGCTCCGGCAAGGAGATTGCCGCATGCACCAACTGCCAGGCTGTGGCGGTCGCCGACAAGCAGGACGGCACTGACCAGCAGTACTGCAAGATCCACCGCACCAAGGGCCATGACCTCCAGAGCTGCAAGAAGGTCGAGCAGCTTGTCCAGCAGCAAAAGGCTGAATACGAGCGACGCGACAAGGAGAGGGCCCAAGGAGGCGCTGGAGGATCCGGCAAGAAGCGCGCCGGCCGGGGAGGACGCCGCAGCAAGGCCAAGCAGCGGCAAGGAGACAGACCTCCCCGCGGCCGCGACAAGGATGAAGATGACGACGACGATGAAGACATGGATGATGTCGAGACCAGCGAGCAGGAGTTCCAGAAAGCCACAGAGGTCTTGTGCATTGACGGCGGCGCTTCTCTGCATACTTCACACCGCCAACTCAAGCAGTGGGTGCGGGAAGTCAATGCAGCGGAACCACCTGTCGAGTCACGCAAGCTTCTAAAATGGTCCAGCACCCCTATCATCTTTGATATTGAGGACCACCCTGATCGCACAACTGCGGTCGGGTGCTTGCCGATGTTGGTTTCACCAACTATCCGCAACCTCAAGGTCACTAAGATGCTAGTTGACGGCGGGGCCGGCTTGAACCTGATCTCCTCCGCTGTACTCCAGAAACTCCAGATCCCTGACAGCGAGCTTGAAGAGACCGGCACATTCCAAGGAATCAACCCGGGAAGGAGCAAGCCAAAGGGGAAGGTCACGTTGCCAGTAACTTTTGGCAGCAAGTTGAACTTCAGGACTGAGAGGGTCACTTTTGACGTTGCCGATTTTCCATTGCCTTACAATGGGATACTCGGCCGTCCAGCACTCGCCAAGTTCATGGCAGCCTCTCACTACGCATACAACATGCTGAAGATGCCAGGCCCGATAAGCGTCATCTCTGTCCCTGGCGACAAAAAGGATGCTCTTATCTGCGCCGACAAGATCTACCGGGAAGCGGTAGCCGCAACAGATCGCAAGTCACCTGCCGTTGAAGCTCCCGGGGGAAAGAAGACCAAGTCCGGCAAGAGTTCTGATGCCCACTCCGGCAAGCGCACCTCTTCGGAGTGCTGCGCCGCCGTCGAGGACGCACCATCGAGCTCCACCGGCAAGTGTAAGAAGACAATGGCAGCTCCGCCAGAGACCAAGAAGGTGTCCGCCAAGGAGGACGGCACCGGTGGTACCTTCACCATCAGTGCCACTCTCGACCCTAAATAGGAAAGCGCGCTCATTACTTTCCTGCGGGCGAATGTCGATGTGTTTGCGTGGCAACCGTCTGACATCCCCGGTGTTCCCAGGAAAGTAATTGAGCACCACCTTGCCGTTTGTCCTCATGCGCGGCCCGTCAAGCAGAAGGTCAGGAAGCAAGCAGTGGAGCGCCAAGAATTCATTGCAGAAGAGATCAAGAAGTTGGAAGCAGCAGGCCTTGTCAGAGTAGTGCTCCATCCTACGTGGTTGGCCAATCCTGTAGTCGTGCGCAAGGCGAACGGGAAATGGAGACTTTGTATCGACTTTACCGATGTTAACAAAGCTTGTCCCAAAGACCCATTTCCTTTGCCGCGCATTGACCAGATTGTTGACTCCACAGCCGGATGTGATTTGCTTTCATTTCTTGACGCATATTCAGGATACCATCAGATCTTCATGGCAGAAGAGGATGAGGAGAAGACCGCATTCATTACTCCATGTGGCACGTACTGTTTCATATGGATGCCTTTCGGATTAAAAAATGCTGGTTCAACATTTGCAAGAGTAGTCCATGTCTCTCTTGAGCCACAAATACACAGAAATGTGGAAGCCTACATGGATGACATAGTGGTCAAGAGCAAGGACAAGGCAACTCTGATCCAAGATTTAGACGAGACCTTTGCAAATCTGCGCAAGATCATCCTCAAGCTCAACCCCGAGAAGTGTGTGTTTGGAGTCCCTTCTGGCATGCTTCTCGGGTTCTTCGTGTCTCAGCGGGGAATCGAAGCCAATCCCGACAAGATCAAGGCCATTGAGCAGATTGAAGCACCAAAGCGCGTCAAGGATGTACAAAGACTTGCCGGTTGCGTGGCTGCTCTCAGCAGGTTTATCTCTAGGTCTGCTGAGCGCGCCCTGCCATTTTTCAAATTATTGAAAAAGGCAGGTCCAATGAAATGGACTACAGAAGCGGAGGCTGCGCTGCAAGACTTGAAGAGATACCTGTCCTCCCCTCCAATACTTGTCGCACCTAAGCCACAAGAGAAGTTGCTGCTGTATATTGTCCGGAGGCTGCGCTGCGCTGCAAGAGTATGAAGGCTTGCTTGCCGGTCTCAGGATCGCGGCAGACCTTGGGATCAAGAAGCTCATTGTCCGGGGTGACTCACAGCTTGTCATCCGCCAAGTGAACAAGAGCTATCAGAGTCCGTTGATGTAAGCTTACGTCGACGAAGTGAGAAAGCTAGAAGAGCACTTTGACGGCCTACAGATGGAGCATGTTCCAAGAGCTCAGAACGCCATTGCTGATGGCCTATCAAAGTGCGCCGCACTTAAGTTATCTGTGGAACCAGGGATCTTTGCGCTCAAGCTGACTCAACCGTCTGTAACGCCATCAACTGGACAGAGCAAGAAGAGGAAGTTGATTTCTGGTGACTATTTGCCGGCAGAGCTCCCCGAAGCCGCCGCCAAGAAGGTCCGCAAGATCAACGCCAAGAGCGCTGAGGAGCAGTCTGCTCCGGCAAGCCCTAGGGTTTGTTCCGTCGAAGCAGAAGCTCCCGACAAGTTTTGCTCCGGCAAGCTTGCCGGGGAACGTCAAGCTCCGGCAAAGCCGCAGGTTCTCGCCGTAGAAGCGGATGTTCCCACAGCAGCAGATTTGCCTTTAGTCCTTGTTGTCGAGCCACAAGCTCCAGCATGGGCAGAGCAGATTGTCCGTTTCCTTCAGACAGGAGAACTTACCGAAGAGCAAGAAGAAGCAGAAAGAGTAGCCCGGCAGTCAAGTATGTACCAGTTTGTCGACAAGACACTATACAGAAGAAGACTCAACGGTGTGAAATTGAAGTGTATTCACCGGGAAGACGGACAAAAGCTGTTGGCAGAGATACATGGAGGCATATGTGGTCACCACATTGGCGCAAGAGCACTTGCCGGCAAAGCATTCCGGCAAGGTTTCTTTTGGCCGACGGCCCTCCAGGATGCAACTGCACAAGTAACCAAGTGTGAAGCGTGCCAGTTCCATTCCAAGCAGATACACCAACCAGCTCAAGCTCTCCAGACGATCCCTTTATCCTGGTCATTTTTGGTCTGGGGGCTCGACATCCTCGGCCCCTTTCCCCGAGCAGTCGGGGGCTTTGAGTACTTGTACGTTGCAATCGACAAGTTCACAAAGTGGCCGGAAGTGGAACCAGTGAGGAAGGTGACAGCACAGTCAGCAGTCAAGTTCTTCAGGTCGATTGTTTACCGCTTCGGGATCCCTAACAGGATAATCACCGATAACGGTACGCAATTCACGAGACGCACCTTCATGTAGTACGTCCAAGATCTTGGCGCCAAGGTCTGCTTCGCTTCTGTTGCTCACCCGAGAAGCAACGGTCAAGCGGAGAGAGCAAATGCTGAAGTGCTGCGTGGGCTCAAGACCAGGACTTTCGACAAGCTGCACAAGTGCGGAAGAAACTGGATCGAGCAGCTGCCGGTGGTTCTTTGGTCGATCAGGACGACGCCAAATCGAGCCACTGGCCAGACACCTTTCGCTCTATTCTATGGAGCAGAGGCAGTTCTCCCCACGGAACTCGTATACAGGTCACCTCGAGTGCTCGCTTATGATGAGCTAGAGCAAGAGCAGCTGCGACAAGATGACGCGCTACTCCTTGAGGAAGACCGTCTTCAGGCTGCTGTACGAGCTGCTCGCTACCAGCAAGCTTTGCGCTGCTACCATAGCCGCAAAGTTAATGCTAGAAGTCTCGAGGAAGGCGACCTTGTTCTTCGGCGTGTTCAGTCCGCCAAGAATTCCAGCAAGTTGACGCCGAAGTGGGAAGGCCCTTACCGGGTGAAATGAGTCACTAGGCCTGGCACTGTCCGCATTGAGACCGAAGATAGCATTCCGGTGAGCAACTCCTGGAACATTGAGCATCTTCATAAGTTTTACCCGTAAGGCGCGGTTGCCGGAACCTGTTCCGGCAACCACCTTTTGTACAAATCTTGCCGGTGTTGCATGTAATCCTTTGTACAAAGCCGGGCGCTGACCCCGTGCATAAGTAAAGCTCATGTGCTCCGCACATCTTGTCAATTTCATGCTTTCTATTTTTTGCATATGTGATCTGACACTTTGTGCAGCACCTACTCCCCGGTAAGCAATAACGAGCCGTAAGGCTCCATATCTTTATTTTCTCTTCTTTCTTTTTCCTCAAGGAAAGGAAGGTTCCCTCGCCCACAAGTTTGCCGGGGGGAAAGGAGAAGATAGTGGTATGGACCAGGCATCGTTCAAGAAAGTTTCGCCTTGCTGGGAAGCAAACAACAGAAAAGCTAAGTTGCCAAAGTTTGAGCAATCAGATTTTTAAAAATTTTAAGTTATCTCCCTTGAACGACCACACTTTGTATGGAAAACCTGTGCGCGGAGGAACCAAATCATGGCTAGTTGCGCCCTTACTTTGTTTCGAGTCCGCTCAACAACTTAAGTGAGCTGCAACTAGTTACGACAAGGTTTCTTGTCGGTAGCGGCACCGCCAGCAGGCTGCTGACGTCCCGCACTCAGCGCTCGCGGCTCAGGTGCCTGCACCGGCAAGTTCCCTAAAAGCGTAGGGTAAAAAAACATACAAAGGGAGGAATCGAGTAAAGGGAATAACATTGCAATCGCTACCCGGAATAGAGTTATATTACAAGATAGCTTGTCGCAGCTCTAACAGATTGTTTTTATAACATGAGGAACAGCGACAAGAAAAGAAGAAAACGGGCAGCCTAGTCTACGCGATCGCCCTCGATCCTCTTGATCTCGCTCACCTTGTCCACAATGGGTGCGACAAGGGTCTTGAGCGCCTCCAGATCAGCATCCGGCGGCAGGGTCTTGAGGACGTTGGTGAGGTTGAGGCCCGGATTGCGGAAGGCCACCTTCACCAACACTTTTTGAAGAGCTCCCGCGCAGATCTTGCACGACTCGTCGGCCAGCTGCTTTGGGATCCTCTCCCGGAGTCGCTGGAGGGACGTCGCCACGCCTTTGAAGAACAAGGTGAGCTTGGCGCTGGGTTGGTGGTTCTCATCAGAGGGATACCCGAGAACCTCCACCCCCAGCTGCGCCAGCTCCCTGTCAACATCTGCGGCAGCACTCACGAGACTCTCCGTCCAGTGCTCCACATTCTCCCTGAAAGCATTCTGGGCGGCGACAGCACTCTCCAGCAGCACCTTGTCGGCCTTGATCTCCTCCTTCAAGGCCACCTCTTGCTCCTTGGCGCCGTCCAGCGTCTTGGTCAAAGCGGTCAGCTTCAACTCAAGATCCGCGTTGGAGTCCTTTGCGGCGCTAAGCTCTTTGCCCTTCTCGGCGAGATCGGCCTCCAGCTGCGCCACCTTCGTCTCCAGCTCCTTGGCGGCCTCTGCAACTGCGGCAGCATCCTCTGCTTGCTTAAGGGCTCCGCCGAATTGTTGCTCACGCGCGGCAAGCTCCTCTTCGTGGGCGTCAAGGTTGACTTTTTGCTGCGCCAGCTCGCCCTCCTGCGCAGACAGCTTCTCAGCGGCAAGCCGCTGTTGCTCTTCAACTTCGGCCTTCTCGAGGAAGAAGGCCTTCTGCTCCTTGGCGAGTTGCTCCCGCTCCTCTGCCAGGGACCGACGAGCTTCCTGGTTGAGACTCCGGAGCTCCTCCGCGCACTTCTCGATGTCCGCTCCCGCCTTCGCGACAAGCGCCTCGCTGGATTCCAGCTTGGCTTGCCGCGCGCGGTAAAGCGACAACAGCTTCCGTAGCAGCCGCTCCTCCTCAGGCTCTCCGCTGCTGCTGCTCGGCGCATCAACTAGCGACAGCCCAGCGGAGGCGAGCACCTCTCCGTCAAAGATCTCTCCTTCGACCGGCGCCCTGGAGCTCGACGCCCAGGGGAGGTTCATGAAGACGCCATCGCCGGCCTTCAAGTAGACGCCTGACTGGGGCTCTTCGGAGCCTGGCGCTGCGGTAGCGGCGGACGGGTCGGCCGTCGGCGTAGTGCCTGGCGCTCCTGCGGTCTCAGGGCCGTCAGTACGATCGCCAGACCCCTCGCCAGCTGCTGCGGCGACAGCTTTGGCGGCCTTTGCGCCGGCGGGATCGTCAGCACCGGCTGCTCCCTCGGTGGCAGCGGCGTCGTCGGCGGCAACCTCGGACTCCATCGGCTCCGCAGCAGATGGGTCTGACGGCCGGAAAAGGGAGAAGAGTCAAGCAAATATCCAACAAAAAGAAGATCAAAAGAAGAAGAACCCAAGGGAAGCTTTGAAGAGAAGATTACCTGTACCGGGTTCTGCAGCCGTGGTCTCCGCCATCGGGGGGCCGCTGGTGCTGTCCCTTGCCGGAGAACTCTCCCTTACCGGATACTTATCCCTTGCCGGAGGACTCTCCCTTGGCTCCTGGTGGGGCTGCTCTGCTCCTGCACAAACCAGCAGTCAGATATCAGCAAAGACAGAGTATCCATGCGCACCTCACAACGGAAAGCGAACCATATACTTACGCTGGGGGCTGCTCTGGAGAAAAGTTGCCGGGTCCGGCAAGGTTGTCTCGGGCGCACCCCCTGCTGTCGCAGTAGGTTCGTCCTCGATGACAATCACCGGGACCTTGGCCCTCTTTGCTGCTCTCTGGGCCAGAGTCCTAAAGAGGAACAAGTTCAGAGTAAAGCAAATGAGATACAAGACAAAACAGCAAGGATTGAAGAACTACAAGTACAACAAGGGAATCTTACTCTTCTTCTTCTTCCTCGTCGGAGCTGAACGCGGAGAAGTCGAAATCCGGCTCACGACCGGCGTGAGGAGGCAGAGGAGTAGGTTCCCTTGGCCGCTTGGCGGGAGCAGTGGCGGTGGTTTGAGACGACCCCGCTCCGGCTGCCGCCGCGGCGTGAGAAGCGGCAGGAGTAGAAGCGGTGGTCCGGGAGGGCCCCGCTCCAGTTGCCGTCGCAGTGTGAGGTGCTCCCACGGCAACAGTGCTTGCCGTGGTGGAGCGTGTCACGCGGAGCGGCGACTGTTGACTCGCCTGCCGCTCCGCTATGTCACCAGCCTTGTGGAGATGCCTTCTTGGTGGGGATGGAGGCTCTGCTTGCGGCGAGCTGCCTGAAGATGAGGAGGAAGAGGAGTTGATTTCCAGCGAGCCGCTCGTATCCTTGGCGGGCTCGTTCGACTCGACGTCATGCCCGGCAAGCTTTTTCTCGCCGGCGGGCTCCCCTCGCTCGGCACGGCTTGCCGCCTCTGCTGCCTCTGCCTCCTCCATGGTGAATCCAAATTCGCCCGCGGCTGCAGCTGCCGCCGCCTCTTCCAGCCTAGTGGCGATGCGTGTCATCTCCGCATCGATGGTGTCGCGGGTGAGGCTATCCTTCTCGTCGGAGCGGATCGGCACTTCTACCAAGCCATCGAAGAATTGCTGCACGACGTCGTCTGCAGGCTCTTGCCAGGTTGGGATAATTCCGTGCGAATCGCACAGCGGCATCATTGCACGGATGTGGTCGAGCGCGGAGTTGTTGCACAGCGGAACGACCCCCCCGGCAACCTGAACACTTCGGGGTGTTGAGGGTCGTACTTGAACAGCTCCTGGAGCATCGTGCTAAGCTCCAGAACAGTGAAGTTGAAATTGAGGCCCGGACGCAGCCTCATGATGTCCGCCGCATTCTTGAATTCCCAGGCGGGTCTCCCCCGTTCCTGCAGGGGGGCGATGCGGCGACGAAGAAAATCTGCGCCAACAGCGCCTACAGTGAGCCCGGCAAGCCTGAGGCGTAGGATCCGGGTGACGGCAATCTTCAGCCTATCGTCTTCCGGGGCCACGTCACTCCAATCGCTGCCGCGTGCTACTGGGGTTTGGCACCGGGCGGTAAACGGCTGCGGGTTCTCCTCGTCAATCCAGCACCAGTCTGCTCTCCATTCCTCCCACTTGCCGCAGAACTCTCCCTCCAGATAAGTTTCCTTCTTGTCGGCCCTTGAGATCCAGGCGATTCCACCGGATAAAGGCTCTCCTCTCTCTACTTGGGGCATAAAGAAGTGGCGAAAAATGGCTATATTGGGATGGACTCCGACAAAGTTTTCGCAGAGATGTGCGAAAACTGCCATGGTCAGAACGGCATTAGGGGTAAAGTCAAGGAGGTGGAACCCGTAGGTGTTCATAATGTCGCAGAAGAACTCAGAGAAGGGCGGGCAGAGCCCACAGTAGAAGAACAAGGCGAAGAAAGGGTATCCGTTTGGAGCCGTCTTCCAAGTGGCGGTGGGAAGTACCTTCGTGCGCGGATGCGCTTGTGTCTCCGTCGACCAGAAGAGGTAGTAGTTCTCCCTCTGCTCCCTCGCGGCGAGCTTGGGGGGGAAGACTGCCCGCTCCTTCCGCAGCGCCGCAAGCCGCTGTGCCTCGGTCGACTTCACGACCTTCCCCTTGTCGGCTTTTGGAGCCATGGCGGAAGTGGTGGAGGAGGTCGACGGCGTTGGTGGTGCTGGTGGCGATGGGGGGCGGAGCGCTGCTCTCTTTCGGCTTTGGGAAGATGAGGGAGTGGCGGAGATTTCTGAGATTGGAGTAGCAACGGGCGAATGGGCGAACTACCCCTGTTTCACCTGCTTATAAAGAGGGAGGGGGCGGACGTTCCGCATTTCCGAATAAAGAAACCACCCACGATCTCTCCCACGACGCCGCATTCAACGCGTGCCGTTCGGGGAGGGCGCGGTGGATACGGAGAGAGATACGGCGTAACCCAGGCCGCGCGTGCCCTGTTTTGGGCCTGGCCCAACAGCGCTCGGCACCGTGTATGGCCCAGGCCCGGGGGCTCCTGTCGGTGTACTAGAGTAGGGGTACCCTAGTATCCCGAACTTGTGCACGGGCAGTCGCAGCATCCCGCGGCAAGGCTTGCCAGGTGACCGCCAAGGTCCTCCGTGGTTCCTTTGGAGCCATTCAAGGACAAAGTATCCAAGCCAAAGAGACAAGACCGCGGCAAGAGGAGCTTGCTGGGAAGGCCAACCAAGGCATCTCAAGACCCCGGCAAGAGGAGCTTGCCGGGAAGGCCAACCAAGGCATCTCAAGGAACTTGCCGCGACGCGCCACGCGTCCTGGCAAGGCCCGGCGAGCGACAAGCTCCCGGACGCGACAAGACAACGACAGCGGCAAGGCGCTTGCCGCGGCAAGCCACCACTCTGTGCCCGCGCTGTAGCACATCCACCAATATGTCGCTCTGGGGCCCTTCCAGGCGTACGTGGCGGGAGGCTGTGCAGCCAGCGGCGCGCGGTGGCAAGCGGCGCTGACAAGATTGCCATCGTGGCGAGCGGTGGCGTCCCTGATGGTCCCTTTTGCACTATTTAGGCGACGCAGACGGGCATTTAATGCCCTTGTCCCCTGCCGTCAGGGTTAGGTATGATATGTTGTAGCAGGTAGCTGTACCAACCACCGCACCTTTACATTTTTACCCTTGTCTACGTTGCCACCTGTCGGTGACCCCTTGAGCATATAAAAGGAGGCCCATGCGCAACGTAGAGGGGGGTTGGGAAAAGAGAGAACACTCACGCTCGGTCTCGTTAGCTGCTGGGGTGTACTGTAGCACTCCACGCTCCCGAGCAAGAACTCAATAAAAACCACAAAGCAGGAGTAGGGTTTTACGCATCCGTGCGGCCCGAACCTGGGTAAACCGCTCGTGTGCTTCGCCTCGATCCGCTCTTCGTGTGACCTCCGCCCCCGCCGAACCGAAAGGGACTCGGCCCGCCGGTCCCATAGGTGCTCGTGGATCAGTACCCCGACACCGGGTCTATCTTCATCATATTAATCTTCCAATACTTAGTTATTTCCTTTGCTTTTTACTTTGATTTTATTTTACTTTTCACCTTTATCATAAAAATACCAAAAAAATTATCTTATCATATCTATTAGATCTCACTCTTGTAAGTGGCCGTGTAGGGATTGACAACCCCTTATCGCGTTGGTTGCGAGGATTTATTTGTTTTGTGCAGGTACGAGGGACTCGCACGTAGCCTCCTACTGGATTGATACCTTGGTTCTCAAAAACCGAGGGAAATACTTACGCTACTTTGCTGCATCATCCCTTCCTCTTCGGAGAAAAGCAACGCAGTGCTCAAGAGGTAGCAGGTTCGACACTCTTACTTATCGAAAAGAGCCTACAATTGATCCCCTATACTTGTGGGTCATCAATTAGTAAACAACTTCACTTCTTTTTAGAAGCTCAAAGAAATGACAAAAATATATGCACACACAAATACTATATAAAAGTATTCTGTTCCAACCACAAAACAGATTTCAAACAATCTGTAGTATCATATATAGTCGATATTCTTAAATTACTTGACACATATAGTCAAATTCCTTCCAACCTTATTTCTGTAGTTCTTCTGTTCTTACTTTTTCATATTGAGTTCTTTCTGTTTTGAGCAGCACTTTTCTGAGCTTCAATCTCTGAACGAGACTTCAATCTATCGCCTTTTCTCACAGATTTGTTCCTTTTCACCGCAGGATCTCTCATGGCCTTGTTTACATCATCCCTATCCCTAGAATTATTCCCATCTTCTCGGGTTGCTACTGCTTGTTCTTTCCCCAACAGGTACTTATATGCACAGTATTAACAACATCCAGTAACTCTTGACACAATACAGAATCATCACTGATGTCAGAACAGACCTCACCAACTCTATTCATAACAATTGCATAACACACAACATTGTGTGATTGGTCTTCTATTTGACTCCCAAGCACTTCAAACCTATGCTTCCTTAACTCGTTCTCCCTAAATTTTCTTGTCCACCTTGCTACTATGTACTTATCAGGGATTTTCAGAAAAATCAAATTGGGTAAATAATCTGAGTATGCGGCAGCACAAAATACCATCCCTCTGAAACTTTCCACATTCACAATCGAATTCATCAGTAGTTCTGTCTGTTTGCACAATGAACACTTCCCTATCAATCTCTGGATTCTCATATTCAAAGTTCCTCTTAAGTTCATATTTTTTTATCTTTATCAATCTCCTTTACTCCAAAAGCGGTTGCATTCATCATCTCCATCAAGAACTTGCAGTATATTGCTCTAGTGTATATATCTCAGCTCCATGCGTTCAAACCGCTGATAACCCCACATTACAGGAACTTTTTCGTTAGACAAGAATCTATCTTGGTTCTCTATGTGAATCACATTCTCTTGAAAGAGCTCATACTGATGGATGAATGTTTCAATTGCATCCTTTCTCAAGACATAATCCTTCAAATTAGAGTTGAAGCTCTCACTTCTACTAGTTGATCTAGTAAAGGGACATAACACTTCCTGGAAGTAAGCAGGTACAAAGTACTGCCTGTTGTCCCACATGCGCTTAACTTGAGCATGTTTTCCACAACTGTACTTCTCCTCCATTTTCTTTCAAATTCCTCAACTGTTAATGATTGCATGATACATTCTTCAATATCCCTCTCCATCCCTTCCTTCAAATGGAAGTAAACTTTCAGATTTTCTCTTGCTTTCATGCAAACATGCCATATGCAAAATCTGTGAAATGCACCTGGAAACACCTTTGGCAATGCTACTTTCATGGCTGCATCCTGATCAGTGAGGACTACTCTTGGCTTCTTTCCACCCATCACCTCAACAAATGTTTCAAATAGCCACTTGAAAGTATCCGCTTTCTCATCCTGCAAAAGAGCCCAGCCAAAGACAATTATTCTGGAGTGGCCGTTAACTACTATAATCGATGCAAATGGAATATTGTACTTGTTGGTGTTGAACGTTGTATCAAATGAAATAATGTCCCCAAATAGTAAGTAATCCAATCTTGATCTTGAATCTGTCCAAAACAAACTTAGAATTGCATTGGAAGAGTCTCTTTGCACCTTGAATACGAAACCTGGCTTGTCAACTTGAAACTTCTCAATGTAGTTAATAGTATGCTCTATGTAGTGTTCCTTCTCTTTTCATGCTCAACTTGCTTCAAATTATCAAATTTCCTCATAACAAACGTAATATTTCCAAATTTCCCTCCACACAGCTTTCTAAATATGCTCATAATATTTCTAGGCTTTACTCAACTTGCTTTAAATTGTCAAATTTCCTCACAACAAACGTAATAATGAACTCATTCTTTATTTATATTGGTGTTAAACCTAATGTATTCCAACTTCTCTATGGTCCATACCCCCCGATACTAGCAATAGATTCATCAGAATAAGCAAAGAACACACGAAAACCAGAATCTGTCAAAAACAGAACAGTCTGTAGTAATCTGTAGGTTTCGAATACTTCTGTAACCCAAAAAATTCTGAAATAAATTGGTGGACGTGATGAATTTGTCTTTTAATCATATTAAAAAATAATCAACCTAATCTCACTCTCCAGTGAAAAATGGCAGCAAATCTCGTGAGCGCTAAAGTTTCTGTTTTTACAGCAAGATCGCAAAGACTTCCCCCAAGTCTTTCCGAAGGTTCTACTTGGCACAAACACTAATTAAAAACATAAAACCACATATAAAAAAATCTAGATGAATTATGTATTACTAAACAGGAACAAAAAAAGAAACAAAAATAAAATTGGGTTGCCTCCCAACAAGCGCTATCGTTTAACGCCCTTTGCTAGGTATAAAAACAAGAATAGATCTAGGTATTGCCATCTTTGGGAGGCAAATTATCAATAGAACACTTATAACCCTTAGGAGTTTCCTTATTTTTTTAATGATAAAATTCCTTGGCAAGAAATCAAGAAATTCATTTGTAGAAAAAGGTTCCTTAATGATAGCGAAAAAGTTGGGATGAACACTTATTGCTTTGAGACCCGCATTTTCCTTACTAGAAGATTCACCATTTTTATTATTAGGCACATACATAAAATTGGAAACTCTAGTGGTAGGAGGATTTGGAGTATTTTTCACGAAAGAAAAGGCAGACCCTAAGTTGGTAATAATATCCTCAAGTTTCTCAATTCTTATGGAATCTTGATCTATCTTTTCGTTAACTATGGGTTCTTTTTCTTTGAAAAAATTCAGAGTAACTCCTACCTTAGATCCATATTGGGTAATCTGGTTTTGGATATTTTTATCCAAATTCTCAATCAACTCTAAAGTGGGAACTTTATTTTCAATAATTTCAAGCCTTTGCATCATATGTTCCAAAGTTAAAATAGTTCCATTAACCAAGAGAGGTGGTGGCCTAAACAAATCTATCATAGCATTATAAGAATCAAAAGTATGGCTACCGAAGAAATTCCCTTCGGTAATGGTATCAAGAATTTATCTATTCCAAGGGGTGATGCCTACATAAAAATTGTGAAGAAGAACGGAAGTGGATTGCTTCCTAGTGGATCTATTCTGAGCATTGCAAATTCTATACCAAGCATCTCTTAAATTTTCTGCATCCCGTTGTTTAAAATTGAGAACTTCATGATCGAGAGTACTAACGGTGATAGAAGGGATAGCCATAATAGCAAAACCAAAGATCTAACACACGAACACAAAAGAAGCAAGCAAAAAGAGACAAACGGAAAAGATGGCGAATAAAACGGCAAGGGTGAAGTGGGGGAGAAGAAAACGAGAGGCAACTGGCAAATAATGTAATGCCAGGGATAAGAGTTTGTGATGGGTACTTGGTATGTCTTGACTTGTGCGTAGATCTCCCCGACAGCGGCGCCAGAAATCCTTCTTCCTACCTCTTGAGCATGCATTAGTTTTCCCTTGAAGAGGAAAGGGTGATGCAGCAAAGTAGCATAAGTATTTCCCTCAGTTTTGAGAACCAAGGTATCAATCTAGTAGGAGACTACACGCAAGTCCCTCGTACCTGCACAAACAAACAAGAACCTCGCAACCAACGCGATAAAGGGGTTGTCAATCCCTTCACGGTCACTTACGAAAGTGAGATCTGATAGAGATAATAAGATAAATATTTTTGGTATTTTTGTTGTATAGATTGTAAAATAAAGATTGCAAAATAACAATGATAGAAATAGCAAGTTGATAGGAAAATAAAATAATAGAGAATAGACCCGGGGGCCATAGGTTTCACTAGTGGCTTCTCTCAAGATAGCAAATTCTACGGTGGGTGGACAAATTAGTGTCGAGCAGTTGATAGAAAAGCGCATAGTTATGAGAATATCTAGGCATGGTCATGTATATAGGCATCATGTCCGTGACAAGTAGACCGAAACGATTCTGCATCTACTACTATTACTCCACACATCGACCGCTATCCAGCATGCATCTAGAGTATTAAGTTCATAAGAACATAGTAACACATTAGGCAAGATGACATGATGTAGAGGGATAAACTCAAGCAATATGATATAAACCCCATCTTTTTATCCTTGATGGCAACAATACAATACGTGCCTTGCTGCCCCTGCTGTCACTGGGAAAGGACACCGCAAGATTGAACCCAAAGCTAAGCACTTCCCCCATTGCAAGAAAGATCAATCTAATAGGCCAAACCAAACTGATAATTCAAAGAGACTTGTAAAGATATGAAATCATGCATAAAAGAATTCAGAGAAGAATCAAATATTGTTCATAGATAATATTGATCATAAACCCACAATTCATCGGATCTCGACAAACACACCGCAAAAAGAATTACATCGAATAGATCTCCAAGAGAATCAAGGAGAACTTTGTATTGAGATCCATAGAGAGAGAAGAAGCCATCTAGCTAATAACTATGGACCCGAAGGTCTGTGGTAAACTACTCACACATCATCGGAGAGGCTATGGTGTTGATGTAGAAGCCCTCCGTGATCGATTCCCCCTCCGGCGCAGCGCCAGAAAAGGCCCCAAGATGGGATCTCATGGGTATAGAAGGTTGCGGTGGTGGAAATAGGGTTTTGTGGTGCTCCTGGATGTTTTCGGGGTATATGGGTATATATATGAGGAAGAAGTAGGTTGGTGGAGCTACGAGGGGCCTACGAGGGTGGGGGCGCGCCTAGCCCCCCTGGGCACGCCCACCTGCCTTGTTGCCTCCTCGCTTCTTTCTTGACGTCCACTCCAAGTCTCCTAGATCACGTTTGTTCCAAAAATAACTCTCCCGAAGGTTTCATGCCGTTTGGATTCCATTTGATATTCCTTTTCTGCGAAACACTGGAATAGGCAAAAAAACAGCAATTTGCACTGGGCCTTTGGTTAGTAGGTTAGTCCCAAAAATAATATAAAAAGGTATATTAAAGCCTATTAAACATCCAAAATAGATAATATAATAGCATGGAACAATAAAAAATTATATATACGTTGGAGACGTATCACCGCCCCCTTTCCTTATTTACCGGAGGAGGAAGGAAAGAGGATGGGGGAGAAAGGGAAGGGGGAGGCCGAATCCCCCTTTCCATCTCCCTTTCGTTCGGCCCATATGGGGGGCGCACTAGCCCCTGGTGGCTGGTGCGTTTCCCCTCTTGGCCCATTAGGCCCATATCTTTTGCCGAGGGTGCGCGGAACCCCTTTCGTTGACCTAATATGTACCCGGTACCCTCCGGAACACTTCCGGTGTCCGAATAGTATCGTTCTATATATAAATCTTTACCTCTCGACCATTTCGAGACTCCTTATCATGTCCATTATCTCATCTAGGACTCCGAACAACATTCGGTCACCAAATCACATTACTCATATAATACAATATTGTCATCGAACGTTAAGCGTGCGGATCCTACGGATTCGAGAACTATTTAGACATGACCGACACCTCTCCGGTCAATAACCAATAGCGGAACCTGGATACCCATATTGGCTCCTACATATTCTACAAGGATCTTTATCGGTTGAACCGTTATGACAACATATGTAATTCCCTTTGTCCATCGGTATGTTACTTGCTCGAGATTCAACGTTGGTATCTTCATACCTAGTTTAATCTCGTTACCGGCAAGTCTCTTTACTCGTTCCATAATACATCACCTCGTGACTAACTCCTTAGTCATTTGCTTGCAAGCTTATGATGTGTATTACCGAGAGGGCCCAGAGATACGTCTCCGATACTCGGAGTGAAAAATCCTAATCTCGATGTATGCCAACTCAACAAACACCTTCGGAGATACCTGTAGAGCATCTTTATAATCACCCCAGTTACGTTGTGATGTTTAATAGAACACAAGGCATTTCTCCGGTATTCGGGAGTTGCGTAATCTCATAGTCGGAGGAATATGTATTTGACATGAAGAAAGCAATAGCAATAAAACTGAATGATCATTATGCTAAGCTAACGGATGGGTCTTGTCCATCACATCATTCTCCTAATGATGTGATCCCGTTATCAAATGACAACTCATATCCATGGTTAGGACACCTTAACTATCTTTGATCATCGAGCTTGTCTAGTAGAGGCTCACTAAGGACATGGTGTTTGTTTATGTATTCACACATTTATTAAAGTTTCCGATCAATACAATTCTAGCATGGATAATCAAATTTTATCATGAATTAGGAAATATAAAATAACAACTTTATTATTTCCTCTAGGGCATATTTCCTTTAGTCCGACCAGTGAACCGGCAAGCGAGCCATCTGTCACGCTCGGACATGGATTTCATTTTGGCATGTACGGTTTGTTGAACTATGATTTGATTTCCTTTGTTTCAAACTATTGAATTCAGACCATTTGTACTATATGACCGTGTGCATTGATTGCATGGATTTGAGGATTGACATTTAAGGTATGTGGACGTGTGACGCAAGATACGAGGGGCCAATGGGCATTGTACGCGGTCGTATGGGGGAGCATCTATAGCCGGGTGCCTCAAACCGATCTCAAACGCCCGGACGGCCCGCCCGGTCACTGACCGGTCATGTTTTTCTGAGCCTACCGGGCGCCTCAAACGGCCCTCAAACACCCGGGCTGTCCGACGCCCCTCATATTCATCCCAAAATATGGGCGGATATGGGGGCGCCCGGGCGCGCATGGGCACGCCCGCCACGTCGGCCCGGCCCACCCCGACCCAACTCCGTCCCCACAAATATCCCAAATCCCGAAACCCTAGCTCACTCCACTCCAAGTCCGTCTCTTCTTCTTCCCTTTGATTTCTATGATTCGATCCACTCCAACCACTCCGGTGACTGTGGCGACCTCTGTTGGAAGAGGGAGTGCCTAGGAAGTGCTTAGGCATGCCTAGGCGCTAAGAAATGGCCAAACGCCTCGCCTAGGGCATAAATGGAGGTCTAGGCAGGGCAAGCAAGGAATTGCCTACCCAAGCAAGAAATCATGCCACATATTGCACGGATATGCCAAATGGGTTATATTCCAAGGGCAGTAGACGATAATTAACTTATTTATATGCCCTAAAATAATATCAACACCCATATAATAATCGCAAATACACTACGAGTAAAAACTATATTACCACCTAGGCCATGCCTAGGGCGCTTAGGCATCGCCTAGGCACTATGCAAAGGCCAACCGCCTCACTTACGCCTACCGTTTTTTCTAACCTTGGTGGCGACCATGTCGAGCGCCGACAGCCGCTCCTCCTCTGATTCCCACAAGGATCTAGACCTCCGCATTGCCCTCGAGAGGTCCAAGGTGGACACGAGTGGCTCCTCATGTGGGTCTACCGCTGGTCGCGTACGACGGCGGAGATAGACGCTCAGTGGCTCCGCGGGAAGAATGCGAAGGCTCTCCGGCTAGCTATCGAGTAGTCCGAGCGCGAGGCTAGGGAGAAGGCGACAGAGGCATCTCGGCTGGCGAAGCTCAAGCGGTAGCAAGACCAGGCCGTCCGACGCCTCAAGGGCCTCATCATCGTTTCCTCCTCCTACAATGACAATGAAGACTCCTCATCCGATGACTCGGATGATCCTCCACCCGCCACCGACGATTACAGCTGTGCTGGCGACCAGAAGGGGAAGGGGCTGGCCGGAAGTAGTGAAGATCCGCTTTTCTTCAATTTAATTTCAAGTTTTAGATGTAGATTCAAGTTGTCTGTCGTTTATGTGAACTTTGGTGGTCGTTTGAATATCCGATCTTTTGGTAAAAGTATTGTGCTTGTTTGTGCCCATTTGCTGATCTACGTAGTTTGATCAACGTTGCATGGTTTAGTATGGATATAGGGGATCAGATATAAGACACACGGATGTGAACAACACTATTTGAGAAGTGCCTGATCACTGCCAACGGACGCGTTCGGGTGTGTCCGCGAGCGTTTGAGGTGTCATATTTGTCCTCTGCGATTGTAGATGCTCGGTGATTAAATGGGGGACTAGGCAACCAAGCATGGTCTTATGGCACCAACTTATAGAAGGAGCCACACTACGGCATCTCTCTTGGGATATTTCTTTGTAGGAAAAGACAGTATGGAGTACATCTTTTTTTTGTGGGTGAGTATGGAGTACATCTTATATATAGAAACCATACTACCAAACACAAATAGTAAAAACAAAATTTGATGTCACAATGAGCAACATCATCAAAATGTTGGAACCGTTGGATTTTCTATCCTAGTCCACCAACCGCAAGATCTAAAACAAACTCTTCAACATGCAACATGTAATAGTCTTTTTTGTTTTGTTTTGAAACAGACTCGGATCTATTATAAAGGTTCATCAGAAGTACAAAACACCTCAAACATAATAAAAGTTACATTAATGTCTTGGACCACCAAGCCACCATTGTTGCCATCCGAACGAGCAGTCGACAAGGTGGTGTTGCCGCTCCCATACCGGAGCTGGCCTGACATGATCGATGATAATTGGGAAATCTTTGTGCATCTGCCCCATAAGGATCAGCAGCCCAGAGCTCCAGTCATGTGAAGTCGACTCTAAATCAATGGTGTTGAATCCTGGCTTTAAAGTTCCCTCTAAGAATTGTCTTTTACTTCTTGCAAATACTTCTCACATGTTTTTGGATTTGATGCAAATGTAATATTTAGAAATGATAGAACAACATGGGTACCATCTAGTGAGTTTATATAATATGTATGACATCAATGTGACTCCGTACAAATGTCCCGTTAGTGACAGGTAAGGAGAAGCGAAACAGACCTATGTGATGAGTCATTGTAACTACTGATGATGTTGTGTTATGTAATTTCTCTGTAAACTAATATAAAACATTTTAGATCAATAAATTAGTAATCTAAAACAGAACATAACTCAAAGGACTAGATTTTTTGGGTAGGAGCATGATCAAAGTCAAGTCATGGACTTGGCACAGTGGTTGTATTTTCTTGGAATCATTTTAGTCTTTTAGACACTACTCTTCCTATGGTATGATGTGTCTGTCAACTTTGAGGTTTCTATGACACTTCATCAATCTCAAGATCTGGCGCATAGTGAAGGAAATATGCCCTAGAGGCAATAATAAAGTTGTTATTCATATTTCCTTATATCATGCTAGAATTGTATTAACCGGAAACTTGATACATGTGTGGATACATAGACAAAACACAGTGTCCCTAGTATGCGTATACTATACTAGCTCATTAATCAAAGATGGTTAAGTTTCCTAACCATAGACATGTGTTGTCATTTGATGAATGTGATCACATCATTAGGAGAATGATGTGATGGACAAGACCCATCCGTTAGCTTAGCATAATGATCGTTAAATTTATTGCTATTGCTTTCTTCATGACTTATACATATTCCTTTGCTATGAGATTATGCAACTCCCGTATACCGGAGGAATGCCTTGTGTGCTATCAAACATCACAACATAACTGGATGATTATAAAGATGCTCTACAGGTATCTCCGAAGGTGTTTGTTGGGTTGGCATAGATCGAGATTACTATTTGTCACTCTGAGTATCAGAGAGGTATCTCTGGGCTTGATACGTCTCCAATGTATCTATAATTTTTGATTGTTCCATGCTATTATATTATATATTTTGGATGTTTAATGGGCTTTAATATGCTCTTTTATATTATTTTTGGGACTAACATATTAACCGGAGGGCCAGTGCCAGTTTCTATTTTTTTTGCCTATTTCAATGTTTCACAGAAAAGGAATACCAAATGGAATGAAACCTTCGCGATGATCTTTCTTGGACCGAAAGAAAACCAGGAGACTTGGAGTGGAAGTCTGGAACTTCGTGAGGCGGCCACGAGATAGGAGGGCGCGCCCAGAGTGGTAGGCACGCCCCCACCCTCATGGGCCCCACGGAGCTCCACTGACGTACTTCTTTCACCTATATATACTCTTATACCCTAAAAACATCAGGGGAGCCACGAAACCACTTTTCCACTGCCGCAACCTTCTGTACCCGTGCGATCCCATCTTGGGGCCATTTCCGGCGATCTGCCGAAGGGGGAATCGATCACAGAGGGCTTCTAAATCAACACCATAGCCTCTCCGATGAAGTGTGAGTAGTTTACCACAGACCTTCGGGTCCATAGTTATTAGCTAGATGGCTTCTTCCCTCTCTTTGATCTTTAATACAAAGTTCTCTTCGATGTTCTTGGAGATCTATTTGATGTAATATTTTTTTTGCGGTGTGTTTGCCGAGATCCGATGAATTGTGGGTTTATGAACTTGATTATCTATGAATATTGTTTGGTTCTTCTCTGAATTCTTATATGCATGATTTGATATCTTTGCAAATCTCTTTGAATTATCGGTCTAGTTTGGCCTACTAGATTGATCTTTCCTGCAACGGGAGAAGTGCTTAGCTTTGAGTTCAATCTTGCGGTGTCCTTTCCCAGTTACAGTAGGGGCAGCAAGGCACATATTGTATTGTTGCCATCGAGGATAAAAAGATGGGGTTTATGTCATATTGCTTGAGTTTATCCCTCTACATCATGTCATCTTGCTTAATGCGTTACTCTGTTCTTATGAACTTAATACTATAGATGCATGCTGGATAGCGGTCGATGTGTGGAGTAATAGTAGTAGATGCAGAATCGTTTCCATCTACTTGACACGGATATAATGCCTATATTCATGATCATTGCCTTAGATATCTTCATAACTATGCACTTTTCTATCAATTGCTTGGCAGTAATTTGTTCACCCACCGTAATACATGCTATCGTGAGAGAAGCCACTAGTGAAACCTATGGCCCCGGGTCTCTTTCTTATTATATTGCATCTCTTTTATTGTCGTATCTCATTTACTATTTTGCAATCTTCACTTTCCAATCTATACAACAAAATACCAAAAATATTTATCTTATTATCTCTATCAGATCTCACTTTCGCAAGTGACCATGAACGGATTGACAACCCCTTTATCGCGTTGGTTGCGAGGTTCTTGATTGTTTGTGCAAGTACTAGGTGACTTGTGCGTTGTCTCTTACTGGATTGATACCTTGGTTCTCAAAAACTGAGGGAAATACTTACGCTACTTTGCTGCATCACCCTTTCCTCTTCAAGTGAAAACCAACGCATGCTCAAGAGGTAGCAAGAAGGATTTCTGGCGCCATTGCCGAGGGGATCTATGCCAAGTCAAGACATACCAAGTACCCATCATAAACTCTTCTCCCTAGCATTACATTATTTTCCATTTGCCTCTCGTTTTCCTCTACCCCACTTCACCTTTGCCGTTTTATTCGCCCTATTCCGTTCGCCTCTTTTCGCTTGCCTCTGGTGTGCCTGTTTGCTTTGATGGCTTTGCCAAAAGGCGTTGATCCTCACCTTAGAAGGTTGGAAGAAATTGAAAACAACGTTAGAAGTTTTATGTCTTCGCAATTTGAGCATAATAATTTCTTCATAAACGAGCTTAAAGAACAAAAAAGTTTTATGGAGTACATGAATAAAGAGCTTGATGATATGTCTAAAGAATTTTATGGTTTGAAATCTCAGTTTGCTCATCTTGAATTTAGTGGGCCAAATTTCGGATAAGCAAGCCACCTTAGTTAATAAGATGGCCGCTAAAATAGAAGATCTACATGATAATAATGATGAAGATCTAAAAGTGATTGATGTATCTCCTATTAAATCTTTGTTTTCCAATATGAATCTTAATAAAGATGGGACTGGAGATGAGTCAACTTTAGCTAAAAGGTGTCCCAATGATTCAGAGTTTTTAGTTCTTGATGCAAAAATTAATAAAAGTGGTATTGAAGAGGTTAAAACTTTACATAGCAATGAACCCACTATTTTGGATTTCAAGGAATTTAATTATGATAATTGCTCTTTGATAGATTGTGTTTCCTTGTTGCAATCCGTGTTAAATTCTCCTCATGCTTATGATCAAAATAAACCTTTTAGTAAACATATCGTTGATGCTTTAATGCAATCCTATGAAGAAAAGCTTGAACTAGAAGTTTCTATTCGTAGAAAACTTTATGATGAGTGGGAACCTACAATTAAAATTAAGATGATTATGAATGCTATGCTTTATGTGATTTGGGTGCTAGTGTTTCCATGATTCCAAAAACTTTGTGTGATGTGCTAGGTTTCTGTGAATTTGATGATTGTTCATTAAATTTGCATCTTGCGGATTCCACCATTAAGAAACCTATGGGGAGAATTAATTATGTTCTTATTATTGCAAATAGGAATTATGTGCCCGTAGATTTCATTGTTCTTGATATACATTGCAATCCTACATGTCCTATAATTCTTGGTAGACCTTTCCATAGAACGATTGGTGCAATTATTGACATGAAAGAAGGAAATATTAGATTCCAATTTCCGTTAAGGAAAGTGATACGTCTCCGTCGTATCTACAATTTTTGATTGTTCCATGCAAATATTGTACAACTTTCATATACTTTTGGCAAATTTTTATACTATTTTTGGGACTAACATATTGATCCAGTGCCCAGTGCCAGTTCCTATTTGTTGCATGTTTTTTGTTTCGCAGAATATCCATATCAAACAGAGTCCATACGGGATAAAACTGACAGAGATTTTTTTGGAATATATATGATTTTTGGGAAAAATCCACACGCGACGATGCCCGAGGGGGCCACGAGGCAGGGGGCGCGCACCAGGGGGGCAGGCGTGCCCCTGACCCTTGTGGCCACCCCGTAAGGCGGTTGATGCCCTGCTTTCGCCGCAAGAAATTAAAGCTAATACCCGGATAGAGATCGTGTTAAAATTTCAGCCCAATCGGAGTTACGGATCTCCGGGAATATAAGAAACGATGAAAGGGTAGAATCTGAGAACGCAGAAACAGAGAGAGACGGAGAGACAGATCCAATCTCGGAGGGGCTCTCGCCCCTCCCATGCCATGGAGGCCAAGGACTAGAGGGGAAACCCTTCTACCCTCTAGGGAGGAGGTCAAGGAAGAAGAAGACAAAGGGGCCCCCTCTCCCCTTCTCTTCCGGTGGCGCCGGAACGCTGCCGTGGCCATCATCATCATCACCGCGATCTACACCAACACCTCCGCCATCTTCACCAACATCTCCATCACCTTCCCCCCTCTATCTACAGTGGTCCACTCTCCCGCAACCCGCTGTACCCTTTACTTGAACATGGTGCTTTATGCTTCATATTATTATCCAATGATGTGTTGCCATCCTATGATGTCTGAGTAGATTTTTGTTGTCCTATCGGTGGTTGATGAATTGCTATGATTGATTTAATTTGCTTGTGGTTATGTTGTTGTCCTTTGGTTCCCATCATATGAGAGCGCGCGTGGATCACACCATAGGGTTAGTTTTATGTTGATAGGACTATGTATTGGAGGGCAAGAGTGATAGAAGCTTCAACCTAGCATAGAAATTGATGCATACGGGATTGAAGGGGGACCAATATATCTTAATGCTATGGTTGGGTTTTACCTTAATGAACGTTAGTAGTTGCGGATGCTTGCTAATAGTTCCAATCATAAGTGCATGGAATTCCAAGTCAGGGATGGCATGCTAGCGGTGGCCTCTCCCACATAATACTTGCTATCGGTCTAGTAAAGTAGTCAATTGCTTAGGGGCAATTTCACAACTCCTACCACCACTTTTCCACACTCGCTATATTTACTTTATTTTTTCTTTATCTAAACAGCCCCTACTTTTTATTTACGTAATCTTTATTATCTTGCAAACCTATCCAACAACACCTACAATGTACTTCTAGTTTCGTACTTCTTCTAGGTAAAGCGAACGTAAAGCGTGCGTCGAGTTGTATCAGTGGTCGATAGAACTTGAGGGAATATTTGTTCTGCCTTTATCTCCTCGTTGGGTTCGACACTCTTAGTTATCGAAAACGGTTGCGATCCCCTGTACTTGTGGGTTATCAAGACCTTTTTCTCGTGCCGTTGCCGGGGAGCAATAGCGTGGGGTGAATATTCTCGTGTGTGCTTGTTTGCTTTATCACTAAGTAATTTTTATTTGCTGTTCTTAGTTGTTCTTTATATTTAGTTATGGATAGGAAACACAAAATACCAAAAAAATAGTTGTACCTACTGAACCAATGGTTGAAGAACCACTCAAAATCCATCACACTGCTGAAGCTTATTACTTGGATCATCTTTGATCCCTATGTGCTCGTGCTGAAACCCCAACTAGCTTAGTTGAGGGCAAATCTTTAGAAGAGCATGCTTGTTATGTGCGATACCAAATATCTGAAAAAGGGAAAATTTTACTAGGTCAAATTCATCGTTTGCAATGCTATGCTTGAAATTTATGCGAAATATATGATATTACTTGTTGTTCTGAAAACCCTAAGAAACACCTTCCCTATCAATGTGAGTTTAGTGATAATGGAGTCGTATCTTCGTATGCTAAGGGTGTTCATAGTTACTATGATGTTCAAAAAATTGAAGAATTTGTTGCTTTTAAGGGTGCTTATGAAATTGCTTCTTTGATTGAAACATATGATGCTACTCTTTACAAATCTGAAAATTTTAACATACTTAAATATTGCTATGATAATTATGCTTCTAATGCCTATGTTGAACCATATATTGAGGACTACACTGCTGTCCAAGAAGAGACTAATATTTTGCAGGAGTCTATGGAAGAAGAAATTTATGAAACTGTGAGCTCATTGGATGAAAAAGATGAGGAGGAGAGCGAAGAACAAAAGGAGGAAGAGCGGATTAGCTACCCGTGCCCACCTTCTAATGAGAGTAACTCTTCAACTCATACATTATTTAATTTCCCTTCATGCTTACCGAGGGATGATTGCTATGATGATTGTTATGATCCCGTTGATTCTCTAGAAATATCCCTTTTTGATGATGCTTGCTATGCTTATGGCCAAGATGCCAATATGAATTATGCTTATGGAGATGAACTTGCTATAGTTCCTTATGTTAAACATGAAATTTTTGCTATTGCATCCATGCATGATAGTCCTATTATCTTTTTGAATTCTCCCGACTACACTATATCGGAGAAGTTTGCACTTATTAAGGATTATATTGATGGGTTGCGTCTTACTATTACACATGATGATTTTGATGAATATAATATGCATGTGCTTGCTTCTCCTACTTGCAATTATTATGAGAGAGGAACTACATCTCCACCTCTCTATGTTTCCAATACAACAAAATTGTAAGAAACTGTTATTACTATGCATTGGCCTTTACTTTGTGTGCATGAATTGTTCTTTTATGACATGCCGATGCATAGGAAGAGAGTTAGACTTCATTTTTTGCATGATATATGTTACTTTGTGCTCACTACTAAATTATAAATCATTGTTAATTAAAATTGGCTTTGATATACCTTGGGATCCGGTTGGATTCACTACTTGAGCACTATATACGTAGCTTAATGGCTTTAAAGAAAGCGCTACCAGGGAGACAAACCGGAAGTTTTAGGGAGTCATTTATTTTTGTTGAGTGCTTTCATATAGTTTAAAAACAACAAAAATAAAGAGGGGAACCCGAAACTATTTCAAAAAGGAAAGTGAAAGTGAGAAAGACAAGCATTGTTGAAGTGGGAGAGCTCCTTGAACTTTGTTCATGCTCACGGTTACTTTGTGAATCTTGATTACAGAAAATTTTAATAAAAATAATTATCCCCTTGTACAATTCCATTGTATTATAAAAATAATGTGCCAAGGCTTGCCTTTAGGATGTTTACATTTGCTTGATGGTTTGTACGGTGCAGGACAGAAACTTTGGCTGTAGTGCACGATTTTACATTTTTAGCTGGAACATCAAATGGTTCTGATTCTTTTTGCACTGTCTTTCTATACAAATTTTTTATTGTTCCTAATTTTGGTAGAATTTTTCAAGTACCATAAGTATGGTGAATGTTCACATTATTACAGACTGTTCTGTTTTAGACAGATTCTGTTTTTGATGCATAGTTTGCTCGTTTTGATGAAACTATCAATTCATATCTGTGGATTAAGCCATGAAAAAGTTATATTACAGTAGACACAATGAAAAAACAAAATATGAATTGGTTTGAAACAGTACTTAGTGTAGTGATTTGCTTTATTATATTGACGGATCTTACCGAGTTTTCTATTGAAGTTTTGTGTGGATGAAGTGTTTGATGATCGAGAAGGTCTCGATGTGATAAGAAGGAAGAGAGGCAAGAGCTCAAGCTTGGGGATGCCCGAGGCACCCCAAGTAAATATTCAAGGATACTCAAGCGTCTAAGCTTGGGGATGCCCCGGAAGGCATCCCCCCTTTGTTCAACAAGTATCAGTATGTTTTCGGATTCGTTTCGTTCATGCGATATGTGCAATCTTGGAGCGTCTTTTGCATTTAGTTTTCATTTTTCTTATATGCACCATGCTGGTATGCGATAGTCCTTGGTTTATTTATAGAATGCTCTATGCACTTCACTTATATGTTTAGAGTATGGCTTTATAGAATGCTTCATGTGCTTCACTTATATCATTTGAAGTTTGGATTGCCTGTTTCTCTTTACATAGAAAACCGCCATTTGTAGAATGCTCTTTTGCTTCACTTATATTTGTTAGAGCGTGGGCATATCTTTTGTAGAAAGAATTAAACTCTCTTGCTTCACTTATATCTATTTAGAGAGATGACAGGAATTGGTCATTCACATGGTTAGTCATAAAATCCTACATAAAACTTGTAGATCACTGAATATGATATGTTTCATCCCTTGCAATAGTTTTGCGATATAAAGATGGTGATATTAGAGTCATTCTAGTGGGTAGTTATGGATTAGTAGAAATACTTGTGTTGAGGTTTGTGATTCCCGTAGCATGCACGTATGGTGAACTGTTATGTGATGAGGTATTTATTGATTGTCTTCCTTATGAGTGGCGGTCGGGGACGAGCGATGGTCTTTTCCTACCAATCTATCCCCCTAGGGGCATGCGTAGTAGTACTTTGCTTCGAGGGCTAATAAACTTTTGCAATAATTATGTGAGTTCTTTATGACTAATGTTGAGTCCATGGATTATACGCACTCTCACCCTTCCACCATTGCTAGCCTCTCTAGTACCGCGCAACTTTCGCCTGTACCATAAACCCACCATATACCTTCCTCAAAACAGCCACCATACGTGGCATTTCCATAGCCATTCCGAGATATATTTCCATGCAACTTCCATCATCATCATATACATGACTTGAGAATTCATTGTCATATTGCTTTGCATGATCGTAAGATAGGTAGCATGATGTTTTCATGGCTTGTCCGTTTTTTGATGTCATTGCTACGCTAGATCATTGCACATCCCGGTACACCACTGGAGGCATTCATATAGATTCATATCTTTGTTCTATTATCGAGTTGTAATATTGAGTTGTAAGTAAATAAAAGTGTGATGATCATCATTATTAGAGCATTGCCCCAGTGAGGAAAGGATGATGGAGACTATGATTCCCCCACAAGTAGGGATGAGACTCCGGACGAAAAAAAAATAATAGAAGGCCCAAAAAAATAAAAATAAAAATAAAAATAAAAAATAAAAAAATGAGAGAAAAAGAGAGAAGGGGCAATGTTACTATCCTTTTACCACACTTGTGCTTCAAAGTAGCACCATGTTCTTCATATAGAGAGTCTCTGGAGTTATCACTTTCATGTACTAGTGGGAATTTTCATTATAGAACTTGGCTTGTATATTCCGATGATGGGCTTCCTCAAATGCCCGAGGTCTTCATGAGCAAGCAAGTTGGATGCACACCCATGATACGTCTCCGACGTATCTATAATTTTTGATTGCTCCATCCTATATTATCTACTGTTTTGGAAATTATTGGGCTTTATTATCCACTTTTATATTATTTTGGGACTAACCTATTAACCGGAGGCCCAGCCCAGAATTGTTGTTTTTTGCCTGTTTTAGGGTTTCAAAGAAAAGGAATATCAAACGGAGTCGAAACGAATGAATCCTTCGGGAACATGATTTTCTCAACGAACAAGACCCGGGAGACTTGGACCCTACGTCAAGAAAGAAAAGAGGAGGCCACGAGGTAGGGGGCGCGCCTACCCCCCCAGGCGCGCCCTCCACCCTCGTGGGCCCCCTGTTGCTCCACCAACGTACTTCCTCCTCCTATATGTACCTACATAATCCCAAACGATCAGATACGGAGCCAAAACCCTAATTCCACCGCCATAACTTTCTGTATCCACGAGATCCCATCTTGGGGCCTGTTCCGGAGCTCCGCCGGGAGGGGCATCGATCACGGAGGGCTTCTACATCAACACCATAGCCCCTCTGATGAAGTGTGAGTAGTTTACCTCAGACCTACGGGTCCATAGTTATTAGCTAGATGGCTTCTTCTCTCTTTTTGGATCTCAATACAATGTTCTCCCCCTCTCTTGTGGAGAACCATTCGATGTAATCTTCTTTTTGCGGTGTGTTTGTTGAGACCGATGAATTGTGGGTTTATGATCAAGTCTATCTATGAATAATATTTGAATCTTCCCTGAATTCTGTTATGTATGATTGGTTATCTTTGCAAGTCTCTTCGAATTATCAGTTTGGTTTGGCCTACTAGATTGATCTTTCTTGCAATGGGAGAAGTGCTTAGCTTTGGGTTCAATCTTGCGGTGTCCTTTCCCAGTGATAGTAGGGGCAGCAAGGCACGTATTGTATAGTTGCCATCGAGGATAACAAGATGGGGTTTTCTTCATATTGCATGAGTCTATCCCTCTACATCATGTCATCTTGCTTAAGGCGTTACTCTGTTTTTAACTTAATACTCTAGATGCATGCTGGATAGCGGTCGATGAGTGGAGTAATAATGGTAGATGCAGGCAGGACTAGGTCTACTTGTCTCGGATGTGATGCCTATATAAATGATCATACCTAGATATTCTCATAACCGTGCTCCATTCTATCAATTGCGTAACAGTAATTTGTTCACCCACCGTAGAATACTTATGCTCTCGAGAGAAGCCACTAGTGAAACCTATGGCCCCTCGGTCTATCTTTATCATATTGATCTCCTACTACTTAGTTATTTCCTTTGCTATTTACTTTGCCGTTATTTTGCTTTTCATCTTTATCATAAAAATACCAAAAATATTATCTTATCATATCTATCAGATCTCACTCTCGTAAGTGGCCTTATAGGGATTGACAACCCCTATTTGTGTTGGTTGCGAGGATTTATTTGTTTTGTGCAGGTACGAGGGACTCGCGCGCAGCCTCCTACAGGATTGATACCTTGGTTCTCAAAAACTGAGGGAAATACTTACGCTACATTGCTGCATCATCCCTTCCTCTTTGGGGAAAACCAACGCAGTGCTCAAGAGGTAGCAAGAAGGATTTTTGGCGCCGTTGCCGGGGAGGTCTACGCAAAAGTCAACATACCAAGTACCCATCACATACCCTTATCTCCCGCATTACATTATTTGCCATTTGCCTCTCATTTTCCTCTCCCCCACTTCACCCTTGCCGTTTTATTCACCCTCTCTCTCTCTATCCTCCCTCTCTTTCCCTATTTGCCTCTTTTTGCCCGCTTTCTCTCTGTTTGCTTGTGTGTTAGTTTGCTTGCTTGTCACGATGGCTCTTCCTAAATTTGGTGACCTTCACCTTAAAAGATTAGAAGAGATCGAAAGCAATGTTAGGAGTTTCATGGTCTTGCAATTTGAACATAATGGTTTCTTCAGAAACGAGCTTAAAGAACAGAAAATTTTTATGAGTTTTATGAATAAAGAGCTTGATGATATGTCTAAAGAATTCGATGGTTTAAGATCCCAAATTTCTCATCTTGAGAAATTAATTGCTGAAATTTCGGATAGGCAGGCTACCTTAGTTAATAAGATGACCGCTAAACCGGATTGCTATGAAAATAAAGATGAAGATCTAAAAGTTATTGATGTGTCCCCTATTAAATCTTTGTTTTGCAATATGAATCTTGATAATGATGGGAATGAATATGATCCACATTTACCTAGAAGGCGTTCCAAGAATTCAGAATTTGTTGATCTTGATGCTAAATGTGATAAAAGTGGGATTGAAGAAATTAAAACCCTAGATGTTGCTAAACCCACTATTATGGATTTCAAGGAATTTAACTATGAAAATTTCTCTTTGATTGATTGTATTTCCTTGTTGCAATCCGTGCTAAATTCTCCTCACGCTTATAGTCAAAATAAAGCGTTTACTCAACATACCGTTGATGCCTTGATGCAATCTTATGAAGAAGAACTTGAATTGGAAGTTTCTATCCCTAGAAAACTTTATGATGAGTGGGAACCAACTATTAAAATTAAAATTAAAGATCATGAATGCTATGCTTTATGTGATTTGGGTGCTACTGTTTCCACGATTCCAAAGACTTTGTGTGATTTGTTAGGTTTCCGTGATTTTGATGATTGCTCTCTAAACTTGCACCTTGCGAATTCCACTATTAAGAATCCTATGGGAAGAATTAATGATGTTCTTATTATTTCAAATAGGAAATATGTGCCTGTAGATTTTATTGTTCTTGACATTGATTGCAATCCTTCATGTCCTATTATTCTTGGTAGACCTTTCCTTAGAACGATTGGTGCAATTATTGATATGAAGGAAGGAAACATTAGATTCCAATTTCCATTAAATAAAGGCATGGAACACTTTCCTAGAAATAAAATTAAATTACCTTATGAATCTATTATGAGAGCCACTTATGGATTGCCTACCAAAGATGGCAATACCTAGATCTATTCTTGTTGTTATGCCTAGCTACGGGCGTTAAACGATAGCGCATGCTGGGAGGCAACCCAATTTTATTTTTATTCCTTGATTTTTGCTCCTGTTTAGTAATAAATAATTTATCTAGCCTCTGTTTTGGTTGTGTTTTTTTGTGTTTAATTAGTTTTTGTGCCAAGTAGAACCGTTGGGAAGACTTGGGGAAAGTCTTGTTGAACTTGCTGTAAAAAACAGAAACTTTAGCACTCACGAGAACTGATGTCATTTTTATTTGGAAAGTGCTATTTAGTTAATTCTTTTTTTAATATTATTAATAGATAAATTCCTCACGTCCAGCAATTTATTTTAGATTTTTTGAGGTTTCTGCTCTTGCGCTAGCTACAGATTACTACAGACTGTTCTGTTTTTGACAGATTCTGTTTTTTCGTGTGTTGTTTGCTTATTTTGATGAATCTATGTCTAGTAAAATAGTTTATAAACCATATAGAAGTTGGAATACAGTAGGTATAACACCAATATAAATAAAGAATGAGTTCATTACAGTACCTTGAAGAGGTGTTTTATTTTCTTTCGCTAACAGAGCTCACGAGATTTTCTACTTTAAGTTTTGTGTTGTGAAGTTTTCAAGTTTTGGGTAAAGATTTGATGGATTATGGAACAAGGAGTGGCAAGAGCCTAAGATTGGGGATGCCCATGGCACCCCCAAGATAATCTAAGGACACCTAAAAGCCAAAGCTTGGGGATGCCCCAGAAGGCATCCCCTCTTTCGTCTACTTCTATCGGTAACTTTACTTGGAGCTATATTTTTATTCACCACATGATATGTGTTTTGCTTGGAGCGTCTTGTATTATTTGAGTCTTTGCTTGTTAGTTTGCCACAATCATCCTTGCTGTAAACACCTTTTGAGAGAGACATACATGATTTAGAATTTGTTAGAATACTCTATGTGCCTCACTTATATCTTTTGAGTTATATTATTTTGCTCTAGTACTTCACTTATATCTTTTAGAGCACGGTGGTGAATTTGTTTTATAGAAACTATTGATCTCTGACGATTCACTTAGATTATTTTGAGAGTCTTAATAGCATGGTAATTTGCTTAAAATCTTAATATGCTAGGTATTCAAAGTCCCGTAGCATCCACATATGGTAAACGTTATGTAACAAATTTGAAACATGAGGTGTTATTTGATTGTCTTCCTTATGAGTGGCGGTCGGGGACGAGCGATGGTCTTTTCCTACCAATCTATCCCCCTAGGAGCATGTAACACCCACGATGCTGTTATATCTCCCACGTGTCGGAGCACAACTTAGAGGCATAACCGCATAGTAGGCATGTCACAAGAGGGGTAATCTTTACACATCCCATGTACTGAATAAGAAAGGGATAAAGAGTTGGTTTACAATCGCCACTTCACACAACACATAAATACAGCATTACATCATCCAGAATACAATCAAGGTCCGACTACGGAACCAAATAAAGAAATACAACCCCAATTGCATAGATCCCCGATCGCCCCAACTGGGCTCCACTACTGATCGAAAGGAAACGAAACAACACAACGAACACGATCTTCATTAAGCTCCCACTTGAGCTCAGCTGCGTCATCTGTACTGGTATCAACGGCACCTGCAACTGTTTGGAAGTATCTGTGAGCCACGAGGACTCAGCAATCTCACACCCGCGAGATCAAGACTATTTAAGCTTATGGGTAGGAAAAGGGTAGTGAGGTGGAGCTGCAGCAAGAACTAGCATATATGGTGGCTAACTTACGCAAATAAGAGCGAGAAGAGAAGCAAAGCACGATCGTGAACTAGAAGTGATCCTGAAAGTACTTACGTTCAAAGATAACACCAGAACCGTGTTCACTTCACGGACTCCGCCGGAAAGAGACCATGACGGCTACACACGCAGTTGATGCATTTTAATTAAGTCAAGTGTCATGTTCTCTACAACCAGACATTAACAAATTCCCATCAGCCCATAACCACGGGCACAGCTTTCGAAAGTTTAAACCCTGCAGGGGTGTCCCAACTTAGCCCATCACAAGATCTCATGCTCAACGAAGGATATTCCTTCTCCTAGGAAGACCCGATCAGGCTCAGAATCCCGGTTACAAGACATTTCGACAATGGTAAAACAAGACCAGCAAGACCGCCCGATGCGCCGACATCCTCATAGGAGCTGCACATATCTCGTTATCAGGGCAACACCGGATGAGCGCTTCGTACAACTAAAACCAGCACTCAAGTTTCCCCGAGGTGGCGCTGCAAAGGACTCTAGTTCGGACCAACACTTAGACAAGCACTGGCCCGGGGGGCTTAAAATAAAGATGACCCTCGGGAGCGCAACTCCCAAGGGAAAAGTAGGTGGTGGTGAGGCAAAAGGTAAAACCAAGGTTGGGCCTTGCTGCAGGACTTTTATTCAAAGCGAACTGTCAAGGGGTCCCCATAACACCGAACCATGTAAGGAACGCAAAATCAAGGAACATAACACTGGTATGACGGAGACTAGGGCGGCAAGACTGGAACAAAACACCAGGCATAAGGCCGAGCCTTCCACCCTTTACCAACTATATAGATGCATTAGTTAAAATAAGAGATATTGTGATATCCCAACATATCCATGTCCCAACATGGAACAAACTTCATCTTCACCTGCAACTAGCAACGCTATAAGAGGGGCTGAGCAAAAGCGGTAACATAGCCAAACAACGGTTTGCTAGGACAAGGTGGGTTAGAGGCTGGACATGGCAATATGGGAGGCATGATAAGGCAAGTGGTAGGTATCGTGGCATAGTAGTAGAGCGAGCAACTAGCAAGAAAAGATAGAAGTGATTTCGAGGGTATGGTCATCTTGCCTGAGATCCCACAAGGAAGAAGAACGAGTCCATGAACAAGACAAACGGACGTAGTCGAACGAATCCTCAGAAACGCGACGTTATCAGAACTAACCCAAAGAAGCAACACCGGAAAGAAGCAAATAACATGGTAAACAACCATCACATAAGCATGACATGATGCACAACCAAGTATGATGCATGTCCGGTTTAATGAGGCATGGCATGGCAAAGTGCACAAGCAAAACTACGAGTTAAGTGAAGCTCAATATGCAACGAGTTGCATATTGATGAACCACCACAACAATTATTTAGTTCTCTCCCATTTTTGTACCCAAAAATATTAATGGTTTATTAACATGGCAAGGGGTGAATCACAACAAAACTACCTATCTAGGCAAGTTTAAATGAGGCCGGAAACAATGAACAACAATTCCGGTAAAACCCCATATGCATATTTTAAGGTTTGGTACTATTCTGCCCTAAACATAATTTTAGAGTTATTAAACATGCAAAGTAATGCCACTATGTTAAACTAGAAATTTTTCCACCCCATTTACATATAAAGTTTGTTAGGTTTGGAGCTACGGTTATTTAGTTATGAATTAAATCATTTTAGCATGCTATAAGGACAAAATTACACAAACAGCATTTTAGACATTTTAAACAAAGGTGAAAGTTGGATATTATTAAACTAGACAAAATTCTAGACATTATACATATAAAGTTTGTTTTAATCCGATGCACGGTTAATTAGTTAGGATATGCATGAAGTGCAAGGGTGTTTCTGCAAAACTGGCAGTCTCTGGATAAAGCTAAAACGCAAATCTGGAAAAAAGGCACGGGCCGAAACTGCTGGGTGCTGGGGCGCTCACCATGGGCCTGGCCCGGCCAGTGCAGCAGTCGGCTTGGGCTGGCGGAGGCTTGGTGCGCTGGGCCTCGGTCAACAGGCGAAGGGGAAGGCGGCCCGGGCACACGCGGTCGATGAGGGCGCGGTCAACGGAGAACCACGGCGGCAGCGGCTGAACTCCGGCGAGAGCGTCGACGGTGCAAGGCGGGGAATACCAGGAACAGACACATCGGCGCGTAGGGAGCTCGGACCCGGCGACGGACGCGGTCAACGGAGACGGCCGAGGCCGAGGAGGCCGGCGACGAGCTTGGCAGTGGCTCCTGCAAAATGGCGGCGGTTCATGGCTTAGAGTAGATGGAGAGCATGGGAGAAAGGAGATGGGGGAGGAGCCGGGTGGCGCGAACGGCCTGCTGGTGCTCGTCGGCGGCGTCTCAGGTGGTTGGCGAAGCAAGGCAACACGAGACGGCGGCAGGGCTCTAGATCGAGGGGCTCCTCCCCTCGAACCAGTCGGGATCGAGGAAGCGGAAGGCATGGGGAGAACGGGCCCAGGGCGGCCTGGGGTGGGCCTCCCGTGGGCTTCACGGATCGCGGCGGATGGGGGCGCTGGAGGGGCGACGTGGCCTCATCTGATTGGGCGGGGCGGTGACGCTGCACACTGGGGTGGCGCCACGTGGCGATGGCGAGGTGGCGGCGCTGTAGGAGGCCAAGTGGCGGGGACAAGTGGAGGCCAGGGAGGGGCTCGGCGCTGAAATTGAGGGGGAGGGTGCTAGAGGTAGGTGGAGGGCTAGGGGTGCCCAAAATGGCATGGAGGGGGTCTATATATAGCAAAAGAGCTAGGGTTATGGGATTTAGGGGGTTTTTGGACCCTCCAATCGCGATCCAAAGGCTCCGGTCGGAGGGGGGGGGTTTGGTGGGCTGTGAAGAGAAGGTTTGGGCTGAGATGAGAGGGAATGGGTGCAGCCCGGCAACTGTTTCCGGAGACCGAAAACGTTCGACGTTAGACCGGCTATAATGCCGCTATAAGTTTAACGGTTGGGCTATCAAACAAGCTCCGAATGCGATGAAAATTGGACAGGTGGTCTACCTACACTAAAAGAAGACCGCACGCCAACTTTCAACCCATTCCGAGAAAATTTTCTGACCACTTATAAAATACTATTTCGGACGTGCCGCGGGCGCGTGCAAGTGTGTCTAGGCTCAGAACGGACAACGGACGGAACTGGGGGAACACGAATGGATGCAAGTTTTAAAAACATGATGATGCAATGCGGATGATGACATGGAAAGACGCAACACGCAAGAAAATGACATGGCAACGACGGCGAATAACTGGGAGACACCTGGCGCAACGGTCTCGGGGCGTCACAACACTCCACCACTACAAGAGGATCTCGTGCCGAGATCTAGGATGGCACCGGAGAAAAACGGAAGAGGAAGAGGAAGAGGTAAAACTAAGTTGCTTCTTGACAAAAGAGTGAAACCAAAGAACCTTGCGAGGTTGAACAAATTGAAAGAAAGAAAAAAACGAAGATGAACAAAGTTGAAAACACTCCGTTAGGAAAGAGGAACAAGGAACATTACTAGAACCTTGTAGGTTGAGAGACATAAGAAAAGTGTCACCAAGGACAAGAAGTACATGCAAGTACTCCGGATGAAAAGAGATGTACAAGGAACGATAAAGATCAATTACGACAACACTCCGGTTAAAAATGGAAGGCATAGAATATGAACTTTGCCAAACGAAAGCACTTGGATGAGACTCTGGTTAGAAGAGGAATGATAGACATGACACTCTGGTTAAAACAATATAGAGAAGGAATAAGAATGATGTAATTTGGGCAGCACTCCAACTGTACTTGGAAAGAATTCAACAAGAACTTGGGAAGATTGGATGATACTTGACGAAATCAAAAACACACTGCCTCCGGAACTATAGAAAGAATGGCACCAGGGGTAAGAACGAATTCAGACAGCAACTCCGGTTGAGAAGGGAGGTAAAACTTGATAAGATGAGAGAGCTCGAATGAAAACACGACACTCCGTTTAAATAGATAAGCATGAAAAGAACATGATCCTCACAACTTGAGATGATGAGAGAAGAGAGCAACATCACAAAACCTCCGGAAGAAAAGAAAGAATGGAATGGAATGGAATGAACAGAGGGAAGCAAGATCTTGAGAGAGCACGCTTACAACAAAAACTAGAACGGAGTTGTTGGATTATCAACAATGAAAGGAAAAGCTTGACGTGGGCTAATGGAAGACATCTCGAAACTGAGGTGAAATTCTGCCACTAACGAAAAGCAATAGATTGGATTGATAAGAACAAGGAGACGGGAAACTTATTTCACTGGGAGGATAAATGAAGAAATTGGGTCATTGATAAGCACCATAATAGCAACATTCCTTAGGGAAGGTTTTAGGTGAAATCAAAGCCAAGATAACTCCAGTGAATAGATTGATGGGTTGCAAAGGATCTCATGAACTAATTGAAAATGATGGGTTTACAATATGTCAGTCTTTGAAAACTTGTGAATCATGAAACCCGAAGGGAAATTATCAAGAATGACATAACACCACCTCAAATTATAAGGTAGAAAGAATTGCACCTCCAAATGCAAGATAAAGAATGCTTGAACTCCTCAAAAAAACATGTGTTGAGCACCATGTTTAATTTAGAGTATAGCTTGGCGGATCATAACTTCGAGAGAAAACTTGAAGAGCAATTGGAGAATGAAAGGAATCCTTGACGCAACACCATGTAGCCTCCATGAAGAACTCCGGTAATAAAAGGATGATCAAACAAAAGGAATTATAAGTTGAAAACACAAGGTGAAGCCTTGCGATGATTTAAATGGAGCTTTGTGGTGACATACTTGAGAGAGGTTGCAACTTCGGGAAAAAATGAAACAATTGAAACCGAGAATTTGATGAACCTCCGGAATAAGGAATTGAATTCACTCGATGAAACAAGAATAAGAATTACATTATACTTATCCTTCATCAATTTAGATATGACAAGAAACGGACTTGCCATACTACTTATTCTTCTTGAAAAGATTGAAGAGAGATATAGCGCGAACTTGAGAAGGTCTTCAACGAACCACCGGTATGATTGAAACAACGAATAAATTGATATGATAAGAAGGAAGAAAAATCTTGAACAAACCACCGTATGAATTGAAAATGAAAGTAGCAAAGGCACAAATCACCTGGTATAATTGGAAAACGAATGAAGATACTTGCGAGAATTTGATACAAGAGAACAAAGAGATCGCGAGTTGATTAGAGAATACTTGAATGAAGCACCGGTATGATTGGGAAAAGAGAGATGAAAGCTGGAATGAATAAATCTGAGATGATGGGCTCCAGAGAATCAAACTGAAAAGACTCCTGAAATGCTCTGGATGGATGAAAAGAATTCTCACAATCAAAACAATTATGAGTGGATGGCATCACGCTTGAACTGAGAATCCTTGAGAGAAGGCACAAGATTTAGAGGAAACACTTCTTCAGTCTTCACATTCGAGAATGACGATGAGAAACACCACCAAGAATTGTTGAGACACTCCAGAATAATGAAGAATAGAAAAGTTGAACCAACGATGAAAAGAATTTGAAAGATCTTGGAGAAAGACATTTGACTGATGATAAATCATTCTTACGTCAAACTTTGAGAGAATTTGAGAATAACTCCAAGAAAATAAGAAGAGTCAGGTAAGATCCTGGAAAAAGACCTGTGGGTTAGGGCCCACTCAAGAGAAACACCGTTGAACGATTTAAAAGAGAGCATGCGCCGATTGAATTAAATGGCTTGAATGAGATAACAACCTCGAAATAGGTTGAACAGATCTTGAATGAAAAGACGAGCCTTCTTAGATATCTCCAGCACTCCCGAACAAATGAATAGCAAGAGGTGAATGATTAAGAGGTGCAACGGCATGAGAAAACATTTGAAACAATGAAAGGAATATGATCAACAAAGCTTGAACTGAATCCAACGGAGAAGAAAAAATGGAGAATGATGAACGAGAGGCTCCGTTAGTATCTTTCTGAGAATCACCGGATAAGAAGATTGAAGGAAAAAAATGGAGAGGTTTTGCATCAATAAAATAGATACTTGATGAAGAAATCTGAGTCCTTGAAGAAACAAAGGGAGGGAGGGCGGGAAAACAAAGGCAACTTGGGGACGGATGAAACGAACACCATTGAGAAAACTGAGATTGGATCTTGATGATGTTGAAAATGGTCGGATCCACTTGAAGAGAAAGACATCGGTTGAAAAGGATTGACATGACAATCTCGATTATCATGAAGGATTAGTATTCCCAAAGGAATATGAGAACACCGCTTAGAAAAGGTATGGAATCAACCTTGACATTGAAGCAACTCGAATACCACAAACCAAAACAAAAACAAAGGATTGGCTTGCAAAATAAGCCAGAACAAACATATGATAGAGATTTCGTCCGAAGTTTTCATGGTGGGGCCCACACGGGCTCGATCGTACAACACCATCATGTACAAGGCAGTGCACATGACATATGAAGCGTCCCCGAGTCAGCATAGCCAAGGACTTTTTAACACACAACGAGACCACTGTAAACCAGCCGTGGATGGGCGGACCACTAGACATCGAACCCCAATCTCATATCATTAATCTATCAGAAAGATATCCTAAGAGCTACTTGAATTCCCACTTATAACTCCCAAAACTTTATGGTTATGCAATCAGGTGTTGGGGATACAGGGGAAGCATAATATCTCACCCAAAAGTAGCAAATCCTACATCCAGCTGTATCCATCCTTCAACACATAACCAAGAAACCTTCAGAAATCGTTTACCTCAACCTTCGAAAAGCATCTGTTATATGAGTTATGGCAATACTCCCGAACTCCTGCCCCAATACTGGGTGGCTTCGAGGTTATCTCACCAACAACTGCATAAAATATATTTTCGATGTCGGCGAAACACAGGTATTCCAGAACTGCAACGATAAAATTGTGACGACAACACCTCGGAGCTCAACTCCCCGGGACACTGCCACAACCCCTAAATGTCAGGTTGCACCAAGAACAATGTTCTCGTCACAAAACCATAGGAACGATTCCAAGATACCCACGTGATTCTAAAAAAATAAATTCGTGAAATTTTAGAAGAGAAGAGTCAATGCTTCTACGTTAGGAGGCCTCACCAGAGCAACGAAGGGACTGAGGAGTAAAAAGAATCCTATTCTCCGATATATATAATCCTAAGACTCAAAACATTTTCTTCTAGACTCAATAACGCCAGCGATTCGATCAAGCAGGGGGCTCCTAAGTCGGTTAAGGCTCTGATTACCAACTTGTAACACCCACGATGCGGTTATATCTCCCACGTGTCGGAGCATGACTTAGAGGCATAACCGCATAGTAGGCATGTCGCAAGAGGGGTAATCTTTACACATCCCATGTACTGAATAAGAAAGGGAGAAAGAGTTGGCTTACAATTGCCACTTCACACAATACATAAATATAACATTACATCATCCAGAATACAATCAAGGTCCGACTACAAAACCAAATAAAGAAAGACAACCCCAATTGCATAGATCCCCGATCGCCCCAACCGGGCTCCACTACTGATGGAAAGGAAACGAAACAACACAACGAACACGATCTTCATCGAGTTCCCACTTGAGCTCAGCTGCATCATCTGCACTGGTATCAACGGCACCTGCAACTGTTTGGAAGTATCTGTGAGCCACGGGGACTCAGCAATCTCACACCCGCGAGATCAAGACTATTTAAGCTTATGGGTAGGAAAAGGGTAGTGAGGTGGAGCTGCAGCAAGCACTAGCATATATGGTGGCTAACTTACGCAAATAAGAGAGAGAAGAGAAGCAAAGCACGATCGTGAACTAGAAGTGATCAAGAAGTGATCCTGAAAGTACTTACGTTCAAACATAACACCAGAACCGTGTTCACTTCCCGGACTCCGCCGGAAAGAGACCATCATGGCTACACACGCAGTTGATGCATTTTAATTAAGTCAAGTGTCAAGTTCTCTACAACCGGACCACGGCTTTAGAAAGTTCAAACCCTGCAGGAGTGTCCCAACTTAGCCCATCACAAGCTCTCATGGTCAACAAAGGATATTCCTTCTCCCAGGAAGACCTGATCTGGCTCAGAATCCCGGTTACAAGAAATTTCGACAATGGTAAAACAAGACCAGCAAGACCGCCCGATGCACCGACATCCTGATAGGAGCTGCACACATCTCGTTCTCAAGGCAACACCAGATGAGCGCTCCGTACAACTAAAACCAGCCCTCAAGTTTCCCCGAGGTGGCGTTGCAAAGGACTCTAGTTCGGACCAACACTTAGACAAGCACTGGCCCGGGGGGGCTTAGAATAAAGATGACCCTTGGGAGCGTGACTCCCAAGGGAAAATTAGGTGGTGGTGAGGCAAAAGGTAAAACCAAGGTTGGGCCTTGCTGGAGGAGTTTTATTCAAAGCAAACTGTCAAGGGGTCCCGATAACACCCAACCGTGTAAGGAACGCAAAATCAAGGAACATAACACCGGTATGACAAAAACTAGGGCAGCAAGAGTGGAACAAAACACCAGGCATAAGGCCGAGCCTTCCACCCTTTACCAAGTATATAGATGCATTAGTTAAAATAAGAGATATTGTGACATCCCAACATATCCATGTCCCAACATGGAACAAACTTCATTTTCACCTGCAACTAGCAACGCTATAAGAGGGGCTGAGCAAAAGTGGTAACATAGCCAAACAACGGTTTGCTAGGACAAGGTGGGTTAGAGGCTGGACATGACAATATGGGAGGCATGATAAGGCAAGTGGTAGGTATCGCGGCATAGCAGTAGAGCGAGCAACTAGGAAGCGAAGATAGAAGTGATTTCGAGGGTATGGTCCTCTTTCCTGAGATCCCACAAGGAAGAAGAACGAGTCCATGAAGAAGACAAACGGACGTAGTCGAACGAATCTTCAAAAACGCGACGTTATCGGAACTAACCCGAAGAAGCAACACTGGAAAGAAGCAAACAACATGGTAAACAACCATCACATAAGCATGACATGATGCACAACCAAGTATGATGCATGTCCGGTTTAATGAGGCATGGCATGGCAAAGTGCATAAGCAAAACTACAATTTAAGTGGTGCTCAATACGCAACGAGTTGCATATTGACGAAACACCATAACAATTATTTAGTTCTATCCCGTTTGTGTACCCAACAATATTAAATGTTGATTAACATGGCAAGGGGTGAAGCACAACAAAACTAGCTATCTAGGCACGTTTAAATGAGGCTGGAAACAACGAACAACAATTCCGGTAAAACCCCATATGCATATTTTTAGGTTTGGTACTGTTCAGCCCTAAACATAATTTTAGAGTTATTAAACATGCAAAGTAATGCCACCAAGTTAAAATAGACATTTTTCCACCCCATTTACATATAAAGTTTGTTAGGTTTGGAGCTACGATTATTTAGTTATGAATTAAATCATTTTAGCATGCTATATGGACAAAATTGCACAAACATCATTTTAAAAATTTTAAACATAGATGAAAGTTGGATATTATTAAACTAGACAAAATTCTAGACATTATACATATAAAGTTTGTTTTAATCCGATGCACGGTTAATTAGTTAGTATATGCATGAAGTGCAAGGGTGTTTCTGCAAAACTGGCAGTCTCTGGATAAAGCTAAAATGCAGATCTGGAAAAAAACAAGGCACGGGCCGAACCAGCTAGGCACTGGGGCGCTCACCATGGGCCTGGCCCGGTCAGTGCAGCAGCCGGCTTGAGCTGGCAGAGGCTTGGTGCACTCGGCCTCGGTCAACAGGCGAAGGGGAAGGCGGCCCGGGCACACGCGGTCGATGAGGGCGCGGTCAACGGAGAACCACGACGGCAGTGGCCGAATTCCGGCGAGAGCATCGACGGTGCAAGGCGGGGAAGACCGGGAACAGACAGATCGGCGCATGGGGAGCTCGGATCCGGCGACGGACGCGGTCAACGGAGACGGCCGAGGCCGAGGAGGCCGGCGACGAGCTTGGCGGTGGCTCCTGCAAAATGGCGGTGGCGAATGGCTAAGAGTAGAGGGAGAGCATGGGAGAAAGGAGATGGGGAAGGAGCAGGGTGGCGCGAACGGCCTGCTGGTGCACGTCGGCGACATCTTAGGTGGCTGGCGAAGCGAGGCAACACGAGATGGCGGCATGGCTCTAGATCGAGGGGTTCCTCCCCTCGAACCAGTCGGGATCGAGGAAGCGGAAGGCATGGGGCGAATGGGCCCAGGGCGGGCCTCCCGTGGGCTTCACGGGCCGCGGCAGATGGGGGCGCTGGAGGGGCGACGTGGCCTCATCTGATTGGGCGGGGCGGCGATGCTGCCCACTGGGGTGGCGCCACATGGTGACGGCGCTGTAGGAAGCCAAGTGGCGGCGACAAGTGGAGGCCAGGGAGGGGCTCGGCGCTGAAATTGAGGGGGAGGGGGCTAGAGGTAGGTGGAGGGCTAGGGGTGCCCAAAATGGCATGGAGGGGGTCTATATATATAGCAAAATAGCTAGGGTTAGGGGATTTAGGGGGTTTTCGGACCCTCCGATCGCGATCCAAAGGCTCCGGTCGGAGGGGGGTTTGGTGGGATTTGAAGAGAAGGTTTGGGCTGAGATGAGAGGGAATGGGTGCAGCCCGGCAACTGTTTCCGAAGACCGAAAACGTCCGACGTTAGACCGGCTATAATGCCGCTATAAGTTTAACGGTTGGGCTATCAAACGAGCTCCGAATGCGATGAAATTTGATAGGCTGTCTACCTACACTAAAATAAGACCACACACCAACTTTCTACCCATTCCGAGAACATTTTCTGACCACTTATAAAATACTATTTCGGACGTGCCGCGGGCGCGTGCAAGTGTGTCTGGGCTCAGAACGGACAACGGACGGAACTGGGGGAATACGAACGGATGCAAGTTTTAAAAACATGATGATGCAATGCGGATGATGACATGGCAAGATGCAACACGCAAGCAAATGACATGGCAACGACGGCGAATACCTGGGAGACACCTGGCGCATCGGTCTCGGGGCGTCACAGAGCATGCACATAGTACCGAGATTTTTTATGACTTGTAGATTTTTGCAATAAGTATGTGAGCTCTTTATGACTAATGTTGAGTCCATGGATCATACGCACTCTCACCCTTCCATCCTTTCTAGCCTCTTCGGTACCGTGCATTGCCCTTTCTCACATTCAGAGTTGGTGCAAACTTCGCCGGTGCATCCAAACCCCGTGATATGATACACTCTTTCACACATAAACCTCCTTATATCTTCCTCAAAACAGCCACCATACCTACCTATTATGGCATTTCCATAGCCATTCCGAGATATATTGCTATGCAACTTTTCATCATTCCGTTCATCATGACACATTCATTATTGTCATATTGCTTAGCATGATCATGTAGTTGACATAGTATTTGTGGCAAAGCCACCGTTCATAATTCTTTCATACATGTCACTCTTGGTCCATTGCATATCCTGGTACACCGCCGGAGGCATTCATATAGAGTCATCTTTGTTCTAGTATCGAGTTGTAATCATTGAGTTGTAAATAAATAGAAGTGTGATGATCATCATTTTCTAGAGCATTGTCCCAAGTGAGGAATTATAAAAAAATAGAAAGGACCAAAAAAAGAGAAACGCCATAAAAAAAGAGAAGGCCCAAAGAAAGAAAAATGAGAGAAAAAGAGAGAAGGGACAATGTTACTATCCTTTGCCACACTTGTGCTTCAAAGTAGCACCATAATATTCATGATAGAGAGTCTCTTGTTTTGTCACTTTCATATACTAGTGGGAATTTTCATTATAGAACTTGGCTTGTATATTCCAACAATGGGCCTCCTCAAGTGCCCTTGGTCTTCGTGAGCAAGCAAATTGGATGCACACCCACTAGTTTGTTTTGTTGAGCTTTCATACATTTATAGCTCTAGTGCATCCGTTGCATGGCAATCCCTACTCCTTGCATTAACATCAATTGGTGGGCATCTCCATAGCCCATTGATTAGCCTCATTGATGTGAGACTTTCTCCTTTTTGTCTTCTCCACATAACCCCCCTCATTATATTCTATTCCACCCATAGTGCTATGTCCATGGCTCGCGCTCATATATTGCGTGAAAGTTTATAGGTTTGAGATTACTAAAGTATGAAACAATTGCTTGGCTTGTCATCGGGGTTGTGTATGATGAGAGCATTCTCATGTGACGAAAATGAAACATGACTAAACTATATGATTTTGTAGGGATGAACTTTCTTTGGCCATGTTATTTTGAGAAGACATAATTTCTTATTTAGTATTATTATTTTTATGCCAATTTGAACTTTTGTCTTGAATCTTTCGGATCTGAATATTCATACCACAATTGAGAAGAATTACATGAAAATTATGCCTAGTAGCACTCCGCATCAAAAATTCTGTTTTTATCATTTACCTACTCGAGGACGAGTAGGAATTAAGCTTGGGGATGCTTGATACGTCTCCAACGTATCTATAATTTTTGATTTCTCCATGCTATATTATCTACTGTTTTGGACATTATTGGGCTTTATTATCCACTTTTATATTATTTTTGGGACTAACCTATTAACCGGAGGCCCAACCCAGAATTGTAGTTTTGCCTGTTTTAGGGTTTCGAAGAAAAGGAATATCAAACGGAGTCCAAACGGAATGAAACCTTCAGGAACGTGATTTTCTCAACGAACAAGACCCGGGAGACTTGGACCCTACGTCAAGAAAGAAAAGAGGAGGCCACGAGGGCTCCACCGACGTACTCCTTCCTCCTATATATACCTACGTACCCCCAAATGATCAGATACGGAGCCAAAACCCTAATTCCACCATCGTATCTTTCTGTATCCACGAGATCCCTTCTTGAGGCCTGTTCCGGAGCTCCGCTGGAGGGGGCATGGATCAGGGAGGGCTTCTACATCAACACCGCCATAGCCCCTCCGATGAAGTGTGAGTAGTTTACCTCAGACCTACGGGTCCATAGTTATTAGCTAGATGGCTTCTTCTCTCTTTTTGGATCTCAATACAATGTTCTCCCCCTCTCTTGTGGAGAACCATTCGATGTAATCTTCTTTTTGCGGTGTGTTTGTTGAGACTGATGAATTGTGTGTTTATGATCAAGTCTATCTATGAATAATATTTGAATCTTCTCTGAATTCTTTTATGTATGATTGGTTATATTTGCAAGTCTCTTCGAATTATCAGTTTGGTTTGGCCTACTAGATTGATCTTTCTTGCAATGGGAGAAGTGCTTAGCTTTGCGTTCATTCTTGCGGTGTCCTTTCCCAGTGACAGTAGGGGCAGCAAGGCACGTATTGTATTGTTGCCATCGAGGATAACAAGATGGGGTTTTCTTCATATTGCATGAGTCTATCCCTATACATCATGTCATCCTGCTTAAGGCGTTACTCTGTTTTTAACTTAATACTCTAGATGCATGCTAGATAGCGGTCGATGAGTGGAGTAATAGTAGTAGATGTAGGCAGGAGTCGGTCTACTTGTCTCGGACGTGATGCCTATATACATGATCATACCTAGATATTCTCATAAGTATGCTCAATTTTGTCAATTGCTCAACAGTAATTTGTTCACCCACCGTTGAATACTTATGCTCTCGAGAGAAGCCACTAGTGAAACCTATGGCCCCCGGGTCTATCTTTATCATATTGATCTCCTACTACTTAGTTATTTCCTTTGCTATTTACTTTCCCTCTATTTTACTTTGCATCTTTATCATAAAAATACCAAAAATATTATCTTATCATATCTATCAGATCTCACTCTCGTAAGTGGCCTTATAGGGATTGACAACCCCTATTTGCATTGGTTGCGACGATTTATTTGTATTGTGCAGGTACGAGGGACTCGCGCTTAGCCTCCTACTGGATTGATACCTTGGTTCTCAAAAACTGAGGGAAATACTTACGCTACTTTGCTGCATCATCCCTTCCTCTTCGGGGAAAACCAACACAGTGCTCAAGAGGTAGCAACCCACTTAGTTTCCAATCTGAGCTTTCATAAACTTATAGCTCTTAGTGCATCCGTTGCATGTCAATCCCTACTCACTCACATTGATATCTATTGATGGGCATCTCCATAGCCCGTTGATACGCCTAGTTGATGTGAGACTATCTTCTCCTTTTTGTCTTCTCCACAACCACCATTCTATTCCACCTATAGTGTTATATCCATGGCTCATGCTCATGTATTGCGCGACGGTTGAAAATGCTGAAGCACGTTAAAAAGCATGAACTAATTGCTCGGCTTGTCATCGGGGTTGTGCATGATGTGAATATTTTGTGTGGTGAAGATGGTGCATTGCCAGACTATATGATTTTGTAGGGATGACTTTCTTTGGCCTTGTTATTTTGAAAAGACATGATTGCTTTATTAGTGGGCTTGAAGTATTATTGTTTTTATGTCAAATGATAGTCTATTTCTTTGAATCACTAGTATATTAATATTCATGCCATGATTAGATTACGTGATCAAGATTATGCTAGGTAGCATTCCACATCAAAAATTATCTTTGTTATCATTTACCTACTCGAGGACGAGCAGGAATTATGGTTGGGGATGTTGATACGTCTCCGTCGTATCTATAATTTTTTATTGTTCCATGCCAATATTCTACAACTTTCACATACTTTTGGCAACTTTTTATACTATTTTTGGGACTAACATATTGATCAGTGCCCAGTGCCAGTTCCTGTTTGTTGCATGTTTTTTGTTTCGCAGAATATCCATATCAAACGGAGTCCAAACGGGATAAAAACTGACGGAGATTTTTTTTTTGGAATATATATGATTTTTGGGAAGAAAAATCCACGCGAGACGATGCCCGAGGGGGCTACGAGGTAGGGGGCGCGCCCCTGACCCTCGTGGCCACCACGTAAGGCGGTTGATGCCCTTCTTTCGCCGCAAGAACGAAAATATCCGGATAGAGATCGTGTTAAAACTTCAGCCCAATCGGAGTTACGGATGTCTGGGAATATAAGAAATGGTGAAAGGGTAGAATCTGAGAACGCAGAAACAGAGAGAGACAGATCCAATCTCGGAGGGGCTCTCGCCCCTCCCATGCCATGGAGGCCAAGGACCAGAGGGGAAACCCTTCTCCCATCTAGGGAGGAGGTCAAGGAAGAAGAAAACGAAGGGCCCCCCTCTCCCCTTTTCTTCCAGTGGCGCTGAGGGAGTCCTGGATTAGGGGGTGTCCGGATAGCCAGACTATAACCTTTGAACGGACTCTTGGACTATGAAGATACAAGATTGAAGATTTCGTCCCGTGTCCGGATGGGACTTTCCTTGGCGTGGAAGGCAAGCTTGGCAATACGGATATGTAGATCTCCTCCCATTGTAACTGACTCTATGTAACCCTAGCCCTCTCCGGTGTCTATATAAACCGGAGGGTTTTAGTCCATAGGACGAACAACAATCATACCATAGGCTAGCTTCTAGGTTTTAGCCTCTCTGATCTCGTGGTAGATCTACTCTTGTACTGCCCATATCATCGATATTAATCAAGCAGGACGTAGGGTTTTACCTCAATCAAGAGGGCCCGAACCTAGGTAAAACATTGTGTCCCCTGCCTCCTGTTACCATCCGGCCTAGACGCATAGTTCGGGACCCCCTACCCGAGATCCGCCGGTTTTGACACTGACATTGGTGCTTTCATTGAGAGTTCCGCTGTGCCATCGTCATCAGGAAGGATGCCTCATCCCATCTTTAAAGATGGCACTGTTGCTAAGGGAGCTTTGGCTGTCGTCCAAACTCTCCGGCTAGGTGGTTTTCTTATGACCGCCTGTTCGGCCGCTGCGCCGACGATGACTTCTCGGGTCATCAAAAGCAATCTTCACGTCAACTCGAAACTCGCCGAGCAGTTAGATCCAATGGAGCTCTCTTCCCTAAACGAGCTCTTGGACCGCATCGCCGCCCTGGGAGTCGCTACAGACTACGATCAGATTGGGCCTAAACCCGATCTGAGAGAGATCAACTCTCCCAGGTCACCCATCATGTTGCAGTGGTGGAGGAATAATGCGGCGACCCTTCATCTATCTTAAGGACTAGATATGTTCGGATTCCCGATCCCTCCAAGCCGGACACCCGTGGAGGGGAGGACGTCACTCAAGACCTGAACCTAGAGTCAGGCAGCGGGCTAGATTCAGTGAAAAACATCCAAGAATCCAAACTTCCGAGTTCGGAAACTCCCTGGCCCCTGAGTCTCAGATTGGGTGAGGTTTAGGATTCAATTCCACCCACCCACCCAAACATAAGCGATCTATCCCAAATTAGGCAAGAGCGCGAAGAAACAGTACACCATTACTGGGCCAGATTCCTCCTTGTCATGAACAGGATAAAGGACTGCCGTGAGGAAGACGCAATTTCATCCTTCTGCAATAATTGCACATACAAGGGAATCCTCAACACCATAAGTCGCCGTGAAATTACACTCTTTGCCGACTTGGCGTCCATAGTAAGAAAGTACTGTGCGAGTGAAAGTGCTTGGAAAACCGAAATAAAATTTTGGGACAATCCGGCCCTGAATACAAACCCAGTCCGAAAATAAAAGGGTGCATTATCGCCAGTTACCCGGGTTAAACACCAAAAATCAAAAACCCTCTACAGGGCATGGAACCGTACTGGAGGGATGGCTCAATGGACCCTGTAAAATTCACAGTGCAGAGGGCGCCACACCAACTCATAGCCTTAGAGCATGTTGGATACTCCGGCAGGTGGCTAAAAGTGGCGAAGATCTTCTAACCCCAGAAGCCACAGAGCACCAGCCAAGGGATACCAGTATGGTATTAATAGTCTTCGAGACTTTCGCATCAAATAATATGCGAAAACGAACACTCCGCAGCCTTGCCGAAGTCTACCACGTGGCAACAATAAACCCATGGAGTGACACTACTATTACTTTTAATGCTAGTGACGAACCTAAATCCAAACAGCCCGAGCACCAGCCGCATTGGTCCTCAGTCTGATAGTGGATGGCTTTCGACTCACCAAGGTACTCATGGACGGTGGCAGCGGATTGAACCTCATTTATGAGGAAACCCTTTGAAAAATGGAAATAGACTGGAACCGCATTGAGCGAAGCAGCACAACCTTTAGAGGAATAATCCCCAGTCGGGAAGCGCGCCGTACATGAAAAATCACACTAGATGTGGTGTTCGGCACGTCGGATAATTACAGGTCCGAAGAGGTCACGTTCCAAGTGGCCCCGTTCAGTAGCAGATACCACGCTCTATTAGGGCGGGAGGCGTTTACAATCTTCCAAGCCATACCCCATTACGGGTACATGAAGCTCAAAATGCCCGGGCCCAATGGAATCATCACTCTTGCTAGTGATTCGGACATAGCACTCCGCGCCGAAAATAAGACAGCCGCACTGGCCCTCGAGGCACTATCCGAAGCCCTAGCGGCCAAGGAACTAACTACGATGCGCTCCACGGTGAACAGGGACGACGCGATACTCGATAAAAGATCCAAGTCCAGCTCCTTTAAACTGGTAGACGAAATAGTTAAATTCCAAGTCCATCCAACGGACCCTACAAAAACAGCTTCCATCGGGGCACAATTAAACCCTGATGTAGACGCCGCACTACGAGAGTTCCTACGCGAGAACTGGGGCATTTTTTCCTGGCACCCTTCAGACATGCCAGGAATCCCACGCAGGCTGGCCGAGCATAGCCTAAATATCCTAAAAGGATTCAAGCCAGTCAAGCAGGCTCTTTGACATTTCTCCGAACCTAAGAGACAAGCCATGGGAGAGGAACTAGACAAGCTATTGGAGGCCGGATTCATCAGAGACATAAAACATCCGGACTGGCTAGCAAACCTGGTGATGGTACCAAAGAAGGACAAATCCTGGCACTTGTGCGTCGATTTGAAGGACCTCAACAAGGCTTGCCCAAAGGATCCCTTCCCCCTCCCCCCGCATCGATCAAATTATCGACGCTGCCGCAGGACACGATTCATTGTGTTTCCTCGACGCATACTCCAGCTACCATCAAATTAAGATGGCAGAGCCAGACCATGCCACAACGGCATTCATCACACCATACGGCCCATTCTGCTTCAACACAATGCCCTTCGGGCTCAAAAACGCCGGCGCAACATATCAGTGCATGATTCAGACATGTCTGGCAAACCAGATCGGCAAAACAGTGGAGGCATACATGGATGACGTGGTCGTCAAAACCAAGCATGTCGAATCTCTAGTAGACGACTTGAGGCTCACATTCATAACCTCCGAACATACGACATCAAGCTCAACCCGGAAAAATGCGTTTTCGGCATACCAGCCGGAAAGCTCTTGGGCTTCACTGTATCTGGCAGAGGAATTGAAGAAAATCCAGCCAAGATCCGAGCTCTCTCACAATTGGACATCCCAAAGGACCTCAAAAAAAAAAAAATTGACCGGATGCATGGCGGCTCTAAGCCGCTTTATCTCCCGCTTGGGAGAAAAGGCATTCCCCCTTTATCGCCTCCTCCGGCGCACCGAACACTTTGAGTGGACGGATGCCACCACGGCCGGACTCGACGAAATAAAAGCCATATTGGCAACAAACCCAATCCTGGTCGCGCCAATCATGGGCGAACCAATGCTATTATACATTGCGGCAACTCATCAAGTTGTAAGCTCAGTGCTCGTCGTCGAATGATAAATGGACGGACACAAATCCCCCCTTCAAAAGGTGGTTTACTATGTGTCCACTGTCCTTAGTCCATGCAAGTCACGGTACCCGCATTATCAAAAAATAGCGTATGCGGTATTTATGGCATCCCGGACGCTGCGACACTACTTTCAAGAGTGTTCGATAATGATAGCCTCGGAAGTACCACTTAACGATATTATAAACAACTGCGATGTGACGGGCCGGATTGCCAAATGGGCCATTGAGCTCCTCCCGTTCGACATAACTTACAAGCCACGGCGAGCTATTAAGTCGCGAGTTTTGGCCGACTTCGTCGCCGAATGGACGGAAGCCGAACTCCCTAAAGAGTACGACACATATTCCAACTGGATCATGCACTTCGACAGCTCCAAAATGTTGGCTGGTCTAGGGCTGGCGTCGTTTTGACGTCCCCAACAGGAGATACAGTTCAATACGTACTCCAGATAATGTATACAGACTCCAACAATGCAGCCGAATATGAGGCCCTTCTACATGGTCTCCGGATGGCAGTATCCATGGGCATTCAACGCCTAGAGGTGCGCAGGGATTTGAACCTCATGATATCCCAAATAAATGGAGACTTTGATGCCAAGGATCCTAAAATGGCAGCTTATCGCAACGTCGTCCTAAATATGTCAGCTCGGTTCGAGGGGCTCGAATTTCACCATATAGCCCAGGAAAACAGTCAGGCAGCAGACGTCCTGGCATGCATCGTCGGAAAACGCGATGCCTTCACTCCCAACATCTTCTTGGAGAGGTTGTTCAAGCCATCCGTAGTATGGGAAGGGGAACCTGGAAATAACAGCCCGGACCCAACCGCACTGCCCGACACCGAACATTCTGACATAATTGGAGGCTCTGCCAACGAAATAACATCTTCAGCCCACGTAATAATGGCAGTCATCGCCCTGTGGACAGAACCATTCCTAGCCTACCTAACTAAGCAGGAACTTCCCGAGGACCAAAACGAGGCACGCTGCATAGTGCGGCGATCTAAAGCCTATAAAGTCCATGAGGGAGAACTTTATAAGAAAAGCACCACCGGAGTCCTTCAAAGGTGCATCTCCAAAGAGGAAGGGCGGAATCTTCTGGCTGAAATTCATGCCGGACTCGGCGGTCACCACGCTGCAGCGCGGGCCCTTGCAAGCAAGACCTTCCGTACAGGCTTCTATTGGCCGACTGATGAGGACATCAATACCATTGTTACACCCACAGCCCCTACTGTTACATATACTGGACCAATTACTAGAGCTCGCGCACGCCAATTAAATTACCAGGTCCTTTGCCTCTATCACCGACGGCCCAGGCAGACGCTCAGGACTTAGTCCAACATGTGTTGGTTGCCAGCTTTTTGCTAACCAAAGCCATATGCCACCCACCGCCCTCCAAACTATCCCCATCACCTGGCCCTTCGCGGTCTGGGGGCTTGACATGGTTGGACCCCTTAAAGGAGGAACCCACAAGAAAAAATACTTACTGGTCATGGTGGATAAGTTCACCAAATGGATAGAGGCCAAGCCTGTTAAAACGGCCGAATCTGGACCGGTGATAGACTTCATATCCGGGGTCGTACACCGTTACAGCGTCCCCCACAGCATCATCACTGCTAACGGCACGAACTTTACGGCCGATGAGGTAAAACTCTAGTGTAAAAACATGGGCATCAAGCTCGACTATGCTTCAGTCTATCACCCAAAAACTAACGGTTAGGTCGAGCGAGCAAATGGTCTAATCATGAGCGGCATCAAACCCAGGTTAGTGCGGTCCCTCATGGAATCTAACACGCACTGGGTAGAGGAGCTCGACTCCGTACTCTGGGGGCTGCGGACCACGCCAAACCGCACTAACGGATACACACCATTCTTCATGGTATACGGCGCAGAGGCAGTTCTGCCCTGCGACATAATACATGACTCACCTCGAGTGCGCATGTACGAAGAAAGAGAAGCCGAGCTCGATCGGCAGGACAGTTTGGACGCCTTGGAGGAGGAGCGTGACGTGGCAAAAGCCCGTTCCGCATTCTATCAATAGCAGGCTTGAAGATACCAAAGCAGAGAAGTATGGGCCAAAACATACAATGCTGGCGAGTTAGTTCTACGCCTGCCGGATAAGAAAAAGGACAAACTCAAGCCCAAGTGGGAAGGTCCCTTCATTATTGACCAAGTCCTGACTGGTGGAGCATACCGTCTACGGGATGCATCGGATAATTGACTCGAGCCAAACCCATGGAATGTAGCCCGACTCCGAAGATTCTACGCCTAGCGCCGGACTCTGTGTTCGTCTCCTTCCTCTGTCCATTTTTATACACAATCTATCTTATATTTTTCTCCTTCTCCCCTTCTCTTCTCTCACAACCTTTAAAGGCCCATTTGTGCCTTGTTTGCATGCAACTGACGCGCTATCCACGCTCATCATACCCGGGGGCTTCTTTAAACATAAGCTTATTCATACGGGCTTTATGCCCAACACATGTGTCATCCTTCCACATGTACCCTTTATTCACCATTATATGCATCGATATGACTTAAGTTTTGGCCAAGCTGGGTTGCCTGGCTCTTGTATTTATGCCCTACGTTCCCGTTAATTCGGCTAGGGCATAAGGGGAGCACCTCTACGATTCTTACTGCCGGGTCAGCCGGATGTGTACCTCAGACTGGGTGAAGCCGAAAGCTAGCGTTCTTAAGGGAATATTCGGTCGGTGAACTAAAGGTGATTTTTCACTTATTTACTTATGCGCCCCCAGATGTTTTTTCTGCGTCTCTTTTCGCAATCCGGACATGCACTTTAGGGCATGCCTCCCAGGGATAGGAACCATTAACGGAACTATTCTCCCTGGAAGATGTTTCTTACTAACCATGTAATATAACATAACTAGTTGGGCACTTGTGTGTTTAAGCACTAATGACCCCTACGCCTGGTCTCCATGCATGCCCCGGTTCTTACATAACTGAGAGGGTATTCGGATACACTCTATACCGTCGGGTCCCGAAGTTGAAGAAAAAAGGTCTGCCACGACAAACGATCTACAATCCGGCTAGAAGGCATTATACATGTCACCTTCAATTACATAGTCAATTTGACTGGGTAAATTCCTCTTCAATACCATCCAACAGGCTGTCTAGTTTACAGTCCTGTTGGGAATACTTTGCGGCCAATTCTACTTGTCCGTACACTAAGCTCACAGGGATCTCCTTCCCATCGGGCCCCACAGGTCCGACCTCGGCCATGTGGTTTGGGTCAGCCTTCGTGTACCGCGTCTTCACCATGGCCCAGGCTTCCCTGGCGCCCTGACGGTAGGCCGATATCTTCCATAATCGGAAGCGCCGCCGCGCTCCCTTCAACTTCTCTGCAAGCTCTCCAAGGCCTTCGGGCATGGAGACGGATGTCCACAAGGCCTGGGCGACGCCTTCCATCACCTGCCGAACTCGTTCGTGCAGTTGTGAGAGCTCGGGAAGAAGGTCACCCATAGAACCGGGCATTTCCTCTGCAGGACGACCTGTTAGCATACCTACAGACATAACTCTGTCAGCCAACTTCCTCGCTGAACTCTTTTTCAAAGTTCGTTCAAGCACTTACTAAATATGCCGCGTCGAAGCCGCCGATTCTCCTTAACGGAGTCCGAAGTTGGGCACGAACATCCTTTAGTTCCACGCCCATCTTGGTGTTGGCATCTAGGAGATCATTCTTCTCCTACCTCACCCTCGTAAGCACGCTCTCACCGGCCTTTAGCTGGCGTAGGAGCTGTTGCTTATCCGGATTTTCTCCAGCGTCATCTGCAATTTTACCGTCAGATCTGCATACACGCCACACTTTATATGATACTTACCATTTGAAGGATATATTACTAGAGGGGGTCTCTTTGGGCTCCCCTGCTGCGGCTAGTGCGACCTGAAGTTGGGCTTTGCACTCCTCCAGCTCCTGGGACAGTTGGTTATTCTTTTCTGTAAGAACCTGCATAACAAATGATCCTTAAATCAGTTATTCTAACTGTTTCAAGTCTCAGGGGCTACTGATATATATAATCACCAAATTTTCTCACCCGTATGTCTTTTACATACTGCTCCGTGGCTCTGGCTAGACCATTTTGAGTGGCACAGAGGTACGCATCTCCTGAGTTGAAGGCATCCAATGCCTCTTGGGAGAAACAAGCGTCACGAAGAACAGTCCGGCGACGCCTGTGGTTCATGGCACTTTCCACCTCAAAATTGGTGGCGGACAGTCTGTCCGTGTCCTCTGTCGGAGGAGCGCCCGGCGCACGCCTCGTATTTGTTCCCGCCTCCGAATCCGGCTTTGGAGCCTGGCTGGTGGAGGCACGATTAGTAGCCTCTCCGGATATAGTCCAGCGAGCGCTCTTTTTCCTAAAAAGAAGGCATGGGCATTAGTATGCCTCTGAGAATAATATCTTGGAATAAAGACGACGCGTCGTACTGCTGCGCCAGTGTCTCAATCCAGACTGCGTGTCTTTTCATCTTGCCTGACCTCGCGGCCCCTTGTTGGCTAGTCGCCGCAGGCTCGGCCTTCCGCCTCGAGGACCTCCCCTGCAAAACACGGTTGTTATACGGTAATCAAAGACACGCAAGGACGGATCCCTTTTCAAAGTGCTGGGACTTCGATCTCAGTTACCTATGAGGCTTGAAGTAGCCCAGGGTAATCGGCCGTAATGGCTACCAAGGCGTTGTCATTGCTCAATTGGTAAAATACCCCATCGATCGGCTCCACAGATATGTCCGAATCCTCTTGGGAGGCCGGGTCAAGGAACCGTTCCGGGTCCTCGGGTTGTGGAGGAGGGCTGTTTATCTCCCTTACAGCCTGGCGCAGCTCCTGCGTTGAAATCGCTAGACTGATTACTTAACTATGGGAATATGAAACGGATGGGCGAGAAAGAGTGTCCACTTACCCAGCTCGGAGGATTGTACATAGAAAATTCGTCCTGCGGGTTGACGCGGAGGAATTCCTACTCTTCTCCCTTGTACAAAGTGGATAACATCTTTATTAGAGCAGCAACCGATTCCGGCCCTTTACGGCCGCAGCGGGTGACGTCATCCTCCCCGTTGAAATCCCACATGGGGTGGCCTCTATACTGAAGTGGATGCACCCCCCGCATAATGCATGTGGCCATGACCTTGATCGTGGTCAATCCGGATCGAGCTAACAAACTTACCCGGCTCATCAGGTAAAGAACGTCCCTGTCATCTTCCTCCTGGGGGCTCCGTGGACGCCAGCTCCGGCGCTTCTTCAAAGGAGCGCTGTCAAACTCAGGGAGGCCGATTCGGATAGGGTCCGGGAGGGGGACATCTTCTATATAAAACCATTCTGAAGGCCAGTCTTCGGACGTCTTCTTTGGGGTTCCGGATAGATATACGGGCCCGGCAATGCGCCACACTTCGGCTCCGCCCACTTGATATATTGACCCCTCCTGAGAATGGGGCACAAGGCAGAACAGCTTCTTCCACAACGCGAAATGAGCCTCACAGCCCAAAAATAGCTTGCAAAGGGCTACGAAGCCCGCGATATGCAATATGGAGGCAGGCGTAAGGTTGTGCAACTGGAGGCCGTAGAACTCCAGGAGCCCCCGGAGAAACGGATGAATTGGAAATCCGAGCCCCCTTACCAAATGGGGGACAAGTCATATCCGCTCTCCCTTGGAGGGATTGGGAAGGCTCTCCACTTGCTCTCCGCCATTATAGGTGGCGAGCCCGGCTCGAACCAGGACCATGTATGCTGGGGGAAGAAATCCCTTGGTCTGAAGCATCACTAATTTGCTGTGCGGGACGGAACATCTCTCCCAATCTCCGGGCTTGGGGATAGGGGAGCGAGAGGAGGAGCTGCGTCGACTGGCCATGATGGAATGGATCTCTGTCGGGTGTGCTCCGATGAAGGCTCGCCAAGGGAAGATGGTGTGATTTGGATCTGAATCCTCGTCTCTTTAATAGGTAGCTCATTCACACAGCTAGGGGGGTAAATGTAAAAAAACATCCTGGCTTTTCACATTCGCTCAACACGTGGAAAGTGGCCATTATTAGGCGTGGAAGCCAAGGAGTGCAACATTCACAAGAAGCCGGACACTATTTAAACAGGTACACGGAATTTGGAGAGGAACCCGCCTTGCAATGCTGAAGACAATCTGCGCGCCAGACTCGTCGTCATTGAAGCCTGGTTCAGGGGCTACTGAGGGAGTCCTAGATTAGGGGGTGTCCGGATAGCCGGACTATAACCTTTGGCCGGACTCTCGGACTATGAAGATACAAGATTGAAGACTTCGTCCCGTGTCCGGATGGGACTTTCCTTGGCGTGGAAGGCAAGCTTGGCAATACGAATATGTAGATCTCCTCCCATTGTAACTGACTCTATGTAACCCTAGCCCTCTCCGGTGTCTATATAAACCGGAGGGTTTTAGTCCATAGGACGAACAACAATCCTACCATAGGCTAGCTTCTAGGGTTTAGCCTCTCTTATCTCGTGGTAGATCTACGCTTGTACTACCCATATCATCAATATTAATCAAGCAAGACGTAGGGTTTTACCTCCATCAAGAGGGCCTGAACCTGGGTAAAACATTGTGTCCCCTGCCTCCTATTACCATCCGGCCTAGACGCACAGTTCGGGACCCCCTACCCGAGATCCTCCGGTTTTGACACCGACAGGCGCCGGAACGCTACCGTAGCCATCATCATCATTGCCGCGATCTACACCAACACCTCCGCCATCTTCACCAACATCTCCATCACCTTCCCCCCTCTATCTACAGTGGTCCACTCTCCCGCAACCCGCTGTACCCTCTACTTGAACATGGTGCTTTATGCTTCATATTATTATCCAATGATGTGTTGCCATCCTATGATGTATGAGTAGATTTTCGTTGTCCTATCGGTGGTTGATGAATTTCTATGATTGATTTAATTTGCTTGCGGTTATGTTGCTGTCCTTTGGTGCCCATCATATGAGAGCGCGCGTGGATCACACCATAGGGTTAGTTGTATGTTGATAGGACTATGTATTGGAGGGCAAGAGTGACAAAAGCTTCAACCTAGCATAGAAATTGATGCATACGGGATTGAAGGGGGACCAATATATCTTAATGCTATGGTTTTGTTTTACCTTAATGAACGTTAGTAGTTGCGGATGCTTGCTAATATTACCAATCATAAGTGCATATAATTCCAAGTCAGGGATGACATGCTAGCAATGGCCTCTCCCACATAATACTTGCTATCGGTCTAGTAAGTAGTCAATTGCTTAGGGGAAATTTCACAACTCCTACCACCACTTTTCCACACTCGCTATATTTACTTTATTGTTTCTTTATCTAAATAGCCCCTCCTTTTTATTTACGTAATCTTTATTATCTTGCAAACCTATCCAACAACACCTACAAAGTACTTCTAGTTTCATACTTGTTCTAGGTAAAGGGAACGTCAAGCGTGCGTAGAGTTGTATCGGTGGTCGATAGAACTTGACGGAATATTTGCTCTGCCTTTAGCTCCTCGTTGGGTTCGACACTCTTACTTATCGAAAACTATTGCGATCCCCTATACTTGCGGATTATCAGAAAGTCATGCAACACTTTCCTAGGAAGAAAATTAAATTGACTTATGAATCTATTATGAGAGCCACTTATGGTTTGCATACCAAAGATGACAGTACCTAGATCTATTCATGCTTTTATGCCTAGCTAGGGCGTTAAACGATAGCACTTGTTGGGAGGCAACCTAGTTTATTTTTATTCTTTACTTTTTGTTCCTGTTTAGTAACAATTAATTTATATAGCCTCTATTATGATTGTGTTTTTTATGTTTTAATTAGTGTTTGTGCCAAGTAAAGCCTTTAGGATCTTCTTGGGTGATTATTGTTTGATCTTGCTGATAAAAACAGAAAGTATGCGTTCACAAAAATAATTTTCATCTTTTACCAGAGAACGATAAAATACCAATTCCAACTGCAGTAGATCAATATACAAATTGTCCTGGTCTTCCCAATTTTTCAGAATTTTTGGAGTTATAGAATTATTAGAAACCTACAGATTGCTACAGACTGTTCTGTTTTTGACAGATTCTATTTTTCGCGTGTTGTTTGCTTATTTTGATGAATCTATGGCTATTATGGGGGATATGAAGCATAGAGAAGTGGGAATACAGTAGGTTTAACACCAATATAAATAAAGAATGAGTTAATTACAGTACCTTAAAGTGGTGGTTTATTTTCTTATACTAATGGAGCTCACGAGATTTTCTGTTGAGTTTTGTGTTATGAAGTTTCATGTTTTTGGGTAAAGATTTGATGGATTTTGGAACAAGGAGTGGCAAGAGCCTAAGCTTGGGGATGCGCAAGGCACCCCAAGGTAAAATTCAAGGACAACCAAAAGCCTAAGCTTGGGGATGCCCTAGAAGGCATCCCCTCTTTCGTCTTCGTCTATCGGTAACTTTACTTCAGGCTATACTTTTATTCACCACATGATATGTGTTTTGCTTGGAGCGTCTTGTATGATTTGAGTCTTTCCTTTTTAGTTTACCACAACCATCCTTGCTGTACACACCTTTTGGGAGAGACACACATGAATCGGAATTTATTAGAATACTCTATGTGCTTCACTTATATCTTTTGAGCTATACAATTTTGCTCTAGTGCTTCACTTATATATTTTTATTTCATAGAAATTATTGATCTCTCATGCTTCAACTATATTATTTTGAGAGTCTTTTAGAACAGCATTGTAATTTGCTTTGGCTATAAAACTAGTCCTAATATGATGGGCATCCAAGATGGGTATAATAAAAACTTTCATATAAGATGCATTGAATAATAGGAGAAGTTTGATACTTAATGATTATTTTGAGACATGAGGATGGCGATATTAGATTCATGCTATTTGAGTAATTGTGAATTTGAGAAATACTTGTGTTGAGGTTTGCAAGTCCCGTAGCATGCACGTATGGTAACCGTTGTGTAACAAATTTGAAGCATGAGGTAATTTTCGATTGTCTTCCTTATGAGTGGCGGTCAGGGACGAGCGATGGTCTTTTCCTACCAATCTATCTCCCTAGGAGCATGCGCGTACTGCTTGGTATTTGATGACTTATAGATTTTTGCAATAAGTATGTGAGTTCTTTATGACTAATTTTGAGTCCAGGGATTATACGCACTCTCACCCTTCCACCATTGCTAGCCTCTATAGTGCCGAGAAACTTTTGCCGGTACCATAAACCCACCATATACCTTCCTCAAAACAGCCACCATACCTACCTATTATGGCATTTCCATAGCCATTCCGAGATATATTTCCATGAAAATTTCCACCGTTCCATTTATTATGACACGATCCATCATTGTCATATTGCCTTGCATGATCATGTAGTTGACATCGTATTTGTGGCAAAGCCACCGTTCATAATTTTTCATACATGTCAATCTTGATTCATTGCACGTCCCGAGACACCGCCGGAGGCACGCATATAGAGTTATATTTTTGTTCTAACTATCGAGTTGTAATATTTGAGTTGTAAATAAATAGAAGTGTGATGCTCATCATTATTAGGCATTGTCCCATGTGAGGAAATAAAAAAAGAGAAAGGCCAAATAAAATAAAGGCCCAAAAAAAGAGAAAAGTAAAAAGGGGAAAGAAAAAATGAGAGAAAAAGAGAGAAGGGACAATGCTACTATCCTTTGTCCACACTTGTGCTTCAAAGTAGCACCATGGTCTTCATGATAGAGAGTCTCTTATGTTTTCACATTCATATACTAGTGGGAAATTTTCATTATAGAACTTGGCTTGTATATTCCAACGATGGGCTTCCTCAAATACCCTAGGTCTTCGTGAGCAACCAAGTTGGATGCACACCCACTTAGTTTCTTTTGTTGAGCTTTCATACATTAATAGCTCTAATGCATCCGTTGCATGGCAATCCCTACTCACTCACATTGACATCTATTGATGGGCATCTCCATAGCCCATTGATACGCCTAGTTGATGTGAGACCATCTTCCTCCTTTTTGTCCTCTCCACAACCAACACTCTATTCCACCTATAGTGCTATGTCCACGGCTCGCGCTCATGTATTGCATGGAAGTTGAAAAGGTTTGAGATTTCTAAAGTATGAAACAATTGCTTGGCTTGCCATCGGGGTTGTGCATGATTTGAGTATTTTGTGTGACAAAGATGGAGCATGACCAAACTTTATGATTTTGTAGGGATGAGCTTTCTTTGGCCATGTTATTTTGAGAGGACATAATTACTTTGTTAGTATGATTGAAGTATTATTATTTTTATGTCAATAAACTTTTGTCTTGAATCTTTCGGATCTGATCATTCATGCCACAATAAATAAAATTACATTGATAAATATGTTAGGTAGCAGTCCAGATCAAAAATTCTGTTTTTATCATTAACCTACTCGAGGACGAACACGAATTAAGCTTGGGGATGCTTGATACGTCTCCAACGTATCTATAATTTTTGATTATTCCATGCTATTATATTATCTATTTTGGACGTTTAATGGGCTTTAATATGCTCTTTTATATTATTTATGGGACCAACCTAGTAACCGGAGGCCCAGTGCCAGTTTCTGTATTTTGCCTATTTCAATGTTTCGTAGAAAAGGAATACCAAACGGAATCCAAATGCAATGAGACCTTCGCGATGATCTTTCTTGGACTGAAAGCAAACCAGGAGACTTGGAGTGGAAGTCTGGAACTCCGTGAGGTGGCCACGAGATAGGAGGGCCCGCCCAGGGGGTTAGGCACCCCCCACCCTTGTGGCCCCCACGGAGCTCCACCGACGTACTTCTTTTGCCTATATATACTCTTATACCCTAAAAACAACAGGGGGAGCCACGAAACCACTTTTCCACCGCCGCTACCTTCTCTACCCGTGAGATCCCATCTTGGGGCCTTTTCCGGCGATCTGTTGGAGGGGGAATCGATCATGGAGGGCTTCTACATCAATACCATAGCCTCTCCGATGAAGCGTGAGTAGTTTACCATAGACCTTCGGGTGCATAGTTATTAGCTAGATGGCTTCCTATCTCTCTCTTTGATCTTCAATACAAAGTTCTCCTCGAAGTTCTTGGAGATCTATTCGATGTAATATTCTTTTGCGGTGTGTTTGCCGAGATACGATGAATTGTTGGTTTATGAACTTGATTATCTATGAATATTATTTGGTTCTTCCCTGAATTCTTATATGCAGGATTTGATTTCTTTGCAAGTCTCTTCGAATTATCGGTTTAGTTTGGCCTACTAGATTGATCTTTCTTGCACTGGGAGAAGTTCTTAGCATTCGGTTCAATCTTGTGGTGTCCTTTTCCAGTGACAGTAGGGGCAGCAAGGCACGTATTGTATTCTTGCCATCGAGGATAAAAAGATGGGGTTTATGTCATATTGCTTGAGTTTATCCCTCTACATCATGTCATCTTGCTTAATGCGTTACTCTGTTCTTATGAACTTAATACTCTAGATGCATGCTGGATAGCGGTCGATGTGTGGAGTAATAGTAGTAGATACAAAATCGTTTTGATCTACTTGAAAAAGACGTGATGCCTATATTCATGATCATTGCCTTAGATATCTTCATAACAATGCACTTTTGTATTAATTGATTTGTTCACCCACCGTAATACATGCTATCATGAGAGAAACCACTAGTGAAACCTATGCCCCCCGGGTCTCTTTCTTATTATATTGCATCTCTTTTATTATCGCATCTCGTTTACTATTTTGCAATATTTACTTTCAAATCTATACAACAAAATACCAAAAATATTTATCTTATTATCTCTATCAGATCTCACTTTCGCAAGTGACTGTGAAGGGATTAACAACCCCTTTATCGCGTTGGTTGCGAGGTTCTTGATTTTTTGTGCAAGTACTAGGTGACTTGTGCGTTGTCTCCTACGGGATTGATACCTTGGTTCTCAAAAATTGAGGGAAATACTTACGCTAATTTGCTACATCACCCTTTCCTCTTTAAGGGAAAACCAATGCATGCTCAAGAGGTAGAAGGGCCCTCTGTCACAGCCTAGCTGCATACTTGTTGTGGACTAGTCTTGGTTGTTGCATCATGTTTAAATTTGCTTAAACCTGAAATGGGGGTGTCCAAACCCTAGCACCAAATGAAATGCAACTAGGATCAAAATAAAAATATTTCCAATGAATCCAAAATGCCCTTCAAAAATGTTCATTATTTATGGAAAGAGGTTAAAACCTTTACCACAGGTCATGTACATTTTTCCAAGGCATTTATGGTCTTTGAATTAAATCTTATTGTATTTGAAGTGGATCTATAAATCCCTATAAAATATTTGGTAGCTCCAAATATTCTGAAACTTAGTGAGGGCCTCTGGTTTAAATCACATAGTGGCCACAAAAGTTTTCAGGATCTTATAAAGTGATTTAGTATTTTTACTAAATCAGAAACAAAATTACAGAAATAGAAATGAAAACAAAGTAGGAAAAGAGAGAAACTTACCTGGGAACTTACCTGGCGCTCTAGCCCACCTAGTGGCCCATCTGAGCTAGCCGGCCTAGCCCACCTCCTCCACTCTATCGTCTTCCACCCCCTCGCTCCGAAGCAGCTCAGTGGCGAGCGCCGACGCCGCCCTGGCCACCTCCTGCTTGCCACCGAGGCGCCCCTGACGCGTCTGGAGATGCCCCGCAGCCCCCTCTGTCTCTCTCCTCGCTCTCTGCTCTCTGTCGACCTCTTTCCCCTCCTCTGCTTCCTCTTCTGAGCGCACCCGAGAGCGCCGCCGTGGAGCACCGCAGCCACCGCCTTCCCCTCGCCTCTCCGACTAGTCCACGAGCACCAACGTCTACCCCTAAGCCGTCCCCGCCGGTCCATGCGACCGGAAGGCCTCGGAGCGCCGCCCCCGACCTCTTCTTCATTGTCGGCCGCCGCGGATCTCCATCGTTGACTCACCGCCGTCTGAGCTGCCCCGAGCACGCTGGCCATACCTACGGCACCGCAGTGAGCCCCTGAGCATTTTCGCCCTCTCCCCGCGGTCAACCCCTTCCTCTAGCCGCCGCCTCCACTGGAGCCGAGACACTCCGACGCACGAGCTCGACGCCAGCGTCCTTCCGGTGACCTTTTGGTCCCATGCATATGTCCGTTGACCTCGTGCGCACATGAGGAACACGTAGGTGCTAACTGCTAGCTTCTCCGCGCGCTGCGTCGTCGGTTTCGTCGATGTCCGAGCTCCAGCGGCCGCCCAACTCGCTACCATCGCTGCCACTGACCACCCCAGCTCGCCCCGCGTGCTCCACTAGATGCGCCTCACCACAACGTGTCCGTAGAGGCCAGCCACGCAAGCTCCCGTCGCCGAAGATGGCCAGACGAGGAGCGCCACCGCGTTCTGTTAGCGCCGGTGGTTAAACGTCAGTTAGGTGACGTGGCAGGTTAGTTTAGCCACTAACACCAGGGTTAGCTTAACCCTTGTGCCACTGATGGATGGGCCCCACGCCCTAATTAATCCCTGACATTTATTCCCTGTTTAACTTAGACTAATCCACTAGGCCCACACGTCAAGTTGACTTTGCTGACGTGGCCGTTGACCGGACCCACCTGTCATTGACCCTGGGCAGCATTGTGTCACTTACTAGTGGACCCCACTAGTCAGGTTTGACCAGGACCCGTCTAGTTGACCTCCTGACATCACCTTGACATAGTGCTGACACGGTAAAGCTTTTTCTGGAATTAAAATAAATCAGAAATAATTAGAAATTCCAGAAAATAGTAAAAACTTCAAAAATTCATATAAATTCAACCGTAACTCAGAATGAAATAATTTATATATGAAAAATTTTCAGAAAAATACAAAGAATCTGTTTATGTCATTTTCATGCATGTTTGAGCAAGGTAACCTCGCTGTTTAGAATGAAACATGATTAGGGCAAATTTCAAAATAGGTTTGGAGTTGGAATTTGATGTAGTTTTGAATTCCACTTTAATTAAAATGACTTTATGTTGCATTAGCCCAAATCATAGTATATTGCCATGTCATGATCATGCATCATATTGTTGCATTGCATTGATTGTATTCTTCCTTGTCTGCCGGTAATTGCCCCCTCTGAGTAGACGATGTTTCCGATGACGTGATCGATGACACCGATGAAAAGCTATACTATCTTCAGAAGTGCCAGGCAAGCAAAACCCCCCTTTTCATTCCAATATAACCCCACTCTCTCGCTCCTGCTCTCTTTTACTGCATTAGGACAACAACGATTCAACTGTTACATGCTGTGGTAGTTGAACCCCTTTCCTCTGCATGACCTGTCATTGCCACAGTAAATAGATGAAACCCACTAGCATGAGTAGGAGTTGTTTGAGCCCTGATGTGCCTACTCATGCATGCTTGTTGTCATGTCTGCTACCGCTTAGAGTTGAGTCAGGTCTGATTCATCGGGAATGAATCGGAACGTGGTGAACATGTCCTACCATTGAGAGCTAAGTGTGTGAACATGATTTGGTAAAGGTAGCGGTGAGAGGCCATGTAGGAGTACATAGTGGGTTGTCTCATTGCAACCGTCCTCAGGAACTGAGTTCTGTGTTTGTGATCCATGAACAGTTACTACCACACATTGGGCTCCGGGCGCTCCAAGCTCTCTCGACTTATTAATCAACCTGATCTCTGTCCAGGAGTTGCAACTAGTTTCTGGTATTTGTAGGTAGTGTTAGTAGTCTACCAAGTGGCACCCGGTACAGGTGGGCTTGGGACAGACTAGGCACAGTGGCCCGGTGTACCAAGTGGCACCTGGATGGTGGGCTTGGGAACCCTGCTCACATCGTTTGGGGCCGTGAGCGACACCCCGTTTCGGGGTACTGATCCGCGGGCACCTATGGGACCGGCGGGCCGGGTCCCATTCGGTTCGGCGGGGGCGGGGATCGTGCAAAGAGCAAATCGAGGCGAAGCACGCGAGCGATTTACCCAGGTTCGGGCCGCACGGATGCGTAAAACCCTACTCCTGCTTTGTGGTTTGGTATTGATTTCTAGCTCGGGAGCGCGGAGTGCTACAGTACACACCAGCGGCTAGCAAGACCGAGCGTGAGTGTTCGAACTGGCTCCCCCCCCTCTACGTTGCACATGGGCCTCCTTTTATATGCTCAAGGGGCTACCGACAGGTGGCAACGGAGGTAAAGGGCAAAAATGGAAAGGTGCTGTGGTAGGCACAGCTACCTGCTACAGTGTATCATACCTAACCCTGACGGCAGGGGACAAGGGCATTAATTACCCGTCTGTGTCGCCTAAACAGTATCGAAAGGGACCGCTAGGGACGCCACCGTTTGCCACGATGGTTATCTTGTCAGCGCCTGCTTGCCACCGCGCACCCCTAGCTGCACGGCCTCCTGCCACGTGTGCTTGGGAGGGTCCTAGAGCGACACGTTGGCGGGTGTGCTGGAGCGCGGGCACGAAGTGGGGGTTTCCCGCGGCAAGCTCCTTGCCACGGTCGTCGTCTTGTCGTGTTCGGGAGCTTGCCGCTCACCGGGCCTTGCCGGGACGCGTGGCGCGTCGCGGCAAGTTTTCTTGGTATGCCTTGGTTAGCCTTCCCGGCAAGCTCCTCTTGCCGGGGTTTTGTTTCCTTCCCGGCCAGCTCCTCTTTCCGGGGCCTTGGTTTGAGTACTTTGCTCTTGAATGGTCTTCAAAGTAGCCGCGGAGGGTCTTGGCGGTCACGCGGCAAGCCTTGCCGCGGGATGCCGCGACTGCCCGTGCACAAGTTCGGGATACTAGGGTACCCCTACTCTAGTACACCGACAGGAGCCCCCGGGCCTGGGCCAGACACGGTGCCGAGCGCTGTTGGGCCAGGCCCAAAACAGTGCACGCGCACGCGCGGCCTAGGTCACGCCGCATATCTCTCCGCTTCCACCGCGCACGTCCAGAACGGCACGCGTCAAACGCGGCGTCGTGGGTGACGTGGGCGGCGTGCGCGGAGCTAAGCTCCGCGAGCATGCGTCAGGCCATGATGAAGGGGACGGTTCACGCCCTCCTCCCTAAACGGAGGTAGGCGTGGGGGCGTGGTGCATTTACTGGACGGGGCCGGTTCGCGGTTTTCGAGGCGTCCACTCCCCGCGATCACGGGGTGGGGCGAGGCCGCCTCATCCGTCGCTTCGGTTCTGCATCCCCGCCACGCGGCTCCCATGCGCTTGGGGTTGCGGACGGTGGAAGCGGGAAACTGGGCCGTCGCGAGCAGAGGCAGTGGGTCAGCCCCGACTCCCTGCTCTTCCCGTGCCTTGATTCGCTGAGCGGGGCGGTCGAGCCCCCACCTCGCTCCTTTATAAAGAGCGGGAGGGGAGCACAGAAGCCCGGACTCTCTCATCTCCTCCTTTCTTCAGCTTCTGCTCCCCTTTCTCTCATTCGCCATGGAGAAAGGGAAACCTGGCCCTTCATCGGTGGCGGCGTCGGAAGCGGGGCTCGAAGACGGGGCGGCAGGACGTCAGCACGCTGTCGAGGGCACCACGCCCTCGTACTCCGACTTGGGCCATCACCGTCCAGCCTTCGGACGGCCCCCGGGATGTTCTCTTGGTGTCTTCTCGCACCCGTAGCTCGCCTAGGCGCCCCTTTTGCCCTTTTCGCCTCCTTGACCTACCTCCTGAAGAGAGGGACAGGAAAGGGATTACGGGCATCTTATCTTTTTAATTTGTAAGCCTTCGGGCCTTAGCTGCATCTAAAACTTGTAGTCCTCTCTTTCATGTTTTTCATCCTCTATGGACTGTACCTGAGTGGGATGTTTTTTAATGAAAAGGGGATGCTTGCCGGGTTATTTGTCTCACGGGTTGAACCCACGCCAAGGAGTAAATCCTTGGTATCCCTCGGACAGACATTTCATCTCCCGGCAACAGGCCCTGCCGCCTTCCCACGTCGCTCGACCCTTCTCACGCCTTTGACGGAGGTGGGAACGAGGTGGATGCGGCCTCCTCGTTTCATCCCTTTGCTGCCGCGACTACGACCAAACTTGGCCCCGGGAACGAGCCCCAGGGCCTAGAGTTGAGGGAGCACGGCAGTTTTCGGGAAGAAACGCGGTTTCGCATTCCCCAGTCCATAAGAGGATGCATGATGAGGGACGAAAGACTTATCTGATATCGCAGCCCCCGGCAACTCTGGCTTGCCGTGGATGAATCTTGGTACTTGCAGCCCCCAGCAACACTGGCTTGCCGGGGCCCAGGTGCCGGCGCGCCCTTCTTCTCCTTTTCGTCCTCTAGCGGTCTGGCCAGGATACGCGAGCCCTGCGAACGAAAGAAAAGCAAAAGGATGGACACTCGACCTCTAAGCTAGGGGTTAGCCGCTGTTAGGCACTATCAACCCTAACCAAGGACGAGACTCGACCTAGCATGCATGCTATAACCCCGGGGTGCCAGCGCTTCATTTACTTGTGCTCAGGGTCTGCGCCTGGCTTTGTACAAAGGATTACATGCAACAGCGGCAAGACTTGTACAAAAGGGTGGTGGACGGATAGGGTCCGACAACCGCGCCTTACGGGTAAAATTTACGAAGATGCTCGAGGTTCCAGGAGTTGCTCACTGGTACGCCATCTTCGGTCTCAAGGCGGACAGCGCCAGGCCTTGTGACTCGCTTCACCCGGTAAGGGCCTTCCCACTTCGGCGTCAACTTGTTGGAATTCTTGGCGGACTGAACGCGCCGAAGAACAAGGTCGCCTTCCTCGAGACTTCTGGCGTTAACTTTGCGGCTATGGTAGCGGCGCAAAGCTTGCTGGTAGCAAGCAGCTCGCACAACAGCCTGAAGACGGTCTTCCTCAAGGAGCAGCGCGTCATCTTGCCGCAGCTGCTCTTGCTCGAGCTCATCATAAGCGAGCACTCGAGGTGACCCGTATACGTGTTCCGTGGGGGTAACTGCCTCTGCTCCATAGACTAGAGCGAAAGGTGTCTGTCCAGTGGCTCGATTTGGCGTCGTCCTGATCGACCAAAGAACCACCGGCAGCTCCTCGATCCAGTTTCTTCCGCACTTGTGCAGCCTGTCGAAAGTTCTGGTCTTGAGCCCGCGCAGCACTTCAGCATTTCCCCTCTCCGCTTGACCGTTGCTTCTCGGGTGGGCAACAGAAGCGAAGCAGATCTTGGCGCCAAGATCTTGGACGTATTGCATGAAGGTGCGGCTCATGAATTGTGTACCGTTGTCGGTGATTATCCTGTTAGGGATCCCGAAGCGGCAAACAATCGATCTGAAGAACTTGACGGCTGACTGTGCGGTCACCTTCCTCACTGGTTCCACTTCCGGCCACTTTGTGAACTTGTCGATTGCAACGTACAAGTACTCAAAGCCCCCTACAGCTCGGGGGAAGGGGCCGAGGATGTCGAGCCCCCAGACCGAAAATGGCCAGGATAAAGGGATCGTCTGGAGAGCTTGAGCTGGCTGGTGTATCTGCTTGGAATGGAACTGGCACGCTTCACACTTGGTTACTTGTGCAGTTGCATCCTGGAGGGCTGTTGGCCAGAAGAAACCTTGCCGGAAAGCTTTACCGACAAGTGCTCTCGCGCCAATGTGGTGACCACATATGCCTCCATGTATTTCTGCCAACAGCTTTTGTCCATCTTCCCGTGGAATACACTTCAATTTCACACCGTTGAGTTGTCTTCTGTATAGTGTCTTGTCGACAAACTGGTACATACTTGACTGCCGGGCTACTCTCTTCGCTTCTTCTTGCTCTTCGGGAAGTCCTCCTATCTGAAGGAAACGGACAATCTGCTGTGCCCATGTTGGAGCTTGTGGCTCGACAACAAGGACTAAAGGCAAATCTGCTGCTGCGGGAACATCCGCTTCCACGGCAAGAACCTGCGGCTCTGCCGGAGCTTGACGTTCCCCGACAAGCTTGCCGGAGCAAAACTTGTCGGGAGCTTCTGCTTCAACGGAACAAACCCTAGGGCTTGTCGGAGCATCTTTCTCCTCAGCGCTCTTGGTGTTGATCTTTGGGACTGCTGCGGGAATATCCGCTTCTACGGCAAGAACCTGCGGCTTTGCCGGAGCGTGACATTCCCCGGCAAGCTTGCCGGAGCAAAACTTGTCGGGAGCCTCTGCTTCAATGGAACAAAGCCCAGGGCCTGTCGGAGCAGATTGCTCCTTAGCGCAAGGCAAATCTGTTGCTGCGGGAACGTCCGCTTCTACAGCGAGAACCTGCGGCTCGGCCGGAGCTTGACGTTCCGCAGCAAGTTTGCCGAAGCAAAACTTGCCGGGAGCCTCTGCTTCAACGGAACAAACCCTGGGGTTTGCCGGAGAAGATTGCTCCTCAGCGCTCTTGGCATTGATCTTGGGGACCTTCTTGGCGGCGGCTTCGGGGAGCTCTGCCGGCAAATAGTCACCAGAAATCAACTTCCTCTTCTTGCTCTGTCCAGTTGATGGCGTTACAGACGGTTGAGTCAGCTTGAGCACAAAGATCCCTGGTGGTGGCGAACGGTGCGAGGAGCGGGATATGCTCGGACTTCCAACTATGTTAGAAGGAGCAGTATTCCGTCCAGGCGACCGAGCCTCGCTCGTGCCAACATGTTGGCGTGCATGCTGGTCTTGATCACTCCGGGATCCACCAGCTCGATCTTGGTCCAGCAAATGCATGGTACCGTGAGTACCATAACGCTGCCGGTCCCGCGCCTCCTGAGATGGGCGCGGTGCATGTACGGACGCCGAGGTCTTGGGGTGCGCCCGGTCGTTGTGGGAGCCGGCCACGCCGCCGATGGGCAGCGCAGCCTTGTCCTTGGACCTGGCAACACCGCGATCCCCCTCGTCGACGCCCGTTCTTCCGCCGGCGTCTGCCCCACCAGCCATTTGCTCCGGCGGTGGTGGGTTCGGCGCGGACAGAACAGCTGCCTCTGAAACCTTCTTCTTCGGCGGCATGTCGATGAAGATGATGAAGATGTAGCTCGCGTGAACGCCGGATCTGGTTCTCACAACTTCGACGCCCCCTACCTGGCGCGCCAAAGATGCCGGGGTGCTGATCCACGGGCACCTATGGGACCGGCGGGCCTGGTCCCTTTCGGTTCGGCGGGGGCGGAGGTCGTGCAAAGAGCAGATCGAGGCGAAGCACGCGAGCGATTTACCCAGGTTCGGGCCGCACGGATGCGTAAAACCCTACTCCTGCTTTGTGGTTTGGTATTGATTTCTAGCTCGGGAGCGCGGAGTGCTACAGTACACACCAGCGGCTAGCAGGACCGAGCGTGAGTGTTCGAACTGGCTCCCCCCCCCCTCTACGTTGCACACGGGCCTCCTTTTATATGCTCAAGGGGCTATCGACATGTGGCAACGGAGGTAAAGGGCAAAAATGGAAAGGTGCTGTGGTAGGCACAACTACCTGCTACAGTGTATCATACCTTACCCTGACAGCAGGGGACAAGGGCATTAATTACCCGTCTGTGTCGCCTAAACAGTACCGAAAGGGACCGCTAGGGACGCCACCGTTTGCAACGATGGTTATCTTGTCAGCGCCTGCTTGCCACCGTGCACCCCTAGCTGCACGGCCTCCTGCCACGTGTGCTTGGGAGGGTCCTAGAGCGACACGTTGGCGGGTGTGCTGGAGCGCGGGCACGAAGTGGGGGTTTCCCGCGGCAAGCTCCTTGCCACGGTCGTCGTCTTGTCGTGTTCGGGAGCTTGCCGCTCACCGGGCCTTGCCGGGACGCGTGGCGCGTCGCGGCAAGTTTTCTTGCTATGCCTTGGTTAGCCTTCCCGGCAAGCTCCTCTTGCCGGGGTTTTGTTTCCTTCCCGGCCAGCTCCTCTTCCGGGGCCTTGGTTTGAGTACTTTGCTCTTGAATGGTCTTCAAAGTAGCCGCGGAGGGTCTTGGCGGTCACGCGGCAAGCCTTGCCGCAGGATGCCGCGACTGCCCGTGCACAAGTTCGGGATACTAGGGTACCCCTACTCTAGTACACCGACACCCCGGTCGGATCTCCTTGCGGATGGAACCCGAATAGGCGATAAACCTGGACGAGAGACTGTTGGTTAGTCAAGTCATGGCCGACTCCCTCGCCAGGCTTCCGCTTGAAGGTTGCCGAGATACACGATGTGTACATGGTGGTAAGTGACGAGAGCGTGTGTGAAGAAGTACACCCCTGCAGGGTTATCATTATCTATTCGAATAGCCGGATTCCTCGAATATGGAAACTTGGACCCCTTGCATAGTACATAGACAAGTGAAAGTGGATACTCTAAAATGCGCAAGATAAGCGTGAGTGCTATGGATGGCGTTCTCGTGGGGAGACGGGAGCGGATCCATAGTGGTGTATTGACATGGTGAATATGTGGACTCGTGTGCGCCACCTCAAAGAGTTACTTGCAGTCGTAGTTCAGGTTAGCCACTGTGTCAAAGCTGGCTTGCTGCAGTTAAACTCCACCACCCCCTTTGTTGATACCGATGCATATGTTGTTAGTTCTGATGTAAGTCTTGCTGGGTACATTCGTACTCACGTTTGCCTATTTTATGTTTTGCAGAGAGACGTCAGTCTCGCTAGTAGTTCCGTGTGTACTTCGACGTTTAGCTTGATACCTCAGCTACGATCTTGTGCCCTCGCCAGGGTCTTGTAGATAGTCAGGCTTCTCAGCCTTTTTCATTTGTAGTTGTCTGTACTCAGACAAGTTAAGCTTCTGCTTGTGCTTGTTGCTTGTATGACTTGAATGCCGGGTCATGAGAGCCATGTTTGTAATATCTGGCTCTTTGGAGCCTAATGAATAAATACTCTGAGTCGTAGAGTCTTGTTGTGATGCCATGTTGTATTGCACATATTGTGTGTATGATTGAAATGCTTGGTATGTGTGGGATCCGACAACCTAGTTGTTTATACTTGGTAGCCTCTCTTATGGGGAAATGTAGTCTTGTGCTTCCATCAGGCATAGTAGTCCGCTACAACCCGGTTCACTATAGTCCTGCTAGCCCAGCACTACTGCTCCGGAACATTTGACTGGCCGGCATGTGATTCACTTCGTTCTTGTGTCTGTCCCTTCGGGGAAATGTCACACGGTGACATCCAGAGTCCTGCCTAGCCTGCTACAGCCCGGGTTCCCGGAGTCCTGTTAGCCCAGTGCTACAACCCGGATTCACACGCTGCTGACCGACATGCTCGATGTTGATTCATGTATGCCTGTCCCCGTAAGTTAGTGCACTTTGGGTTTACGACTAGTCATGTCGGCCCGGGTTCTCTGCCATATGGATGCTAGCGACACTATCATATACGTGAGCCAAAAGGCGCAAACAGTCCCGGGCCATGGTAAGGCGACATCCGTGGGAATACCGTGCGTGAGGCCGCAAAGTGATATGAGGTGTTACAGGCTAGATCAGCGTGACTTAGAATCGGGGTCCTGACAGCTCTGGTATCAGAGCATAACTGCCTGTAGGATTACCAAGCCAAGCTGGTCGAAGTGGTGTCTAGAAATGCTTTAGCTATATAAGGAAATGCACAACGACCAGATAATTGGATTACTTTGCAAGCCACATCACTCCATTGAAAGGAAAGCGGCCGGCTATGCATAACGACATGCAGAAAAAGGAAAGGAAGGAGGTGATAGTTCTAGAGCTAGGATGTGTGGTACACAAAATTAAGCAAGTTGAGACATCGATAGTGTGCGCCCTACGCCAAGATAATTTCAAATAGTTCAACATAATTTAAATGGAGATCAAAGTACATCTCAGGCTTTTGCATCCCAGGACTTAAACTGAAAAATGTTCATATTGCTTCCAGAACCAAAACGAAATGCAAGTTTCCATAATGTTTAACATCTTCATAGCATATGTATGTTTAAATCTAGATGTTTCCTTCAATCTACCTATTGTTGGGTAGGTCACATCTAAAATCATCGTTCTAATAGTTTTTTGTATGTATGCAGAAATTGGCAACATGTTCAGACATGTGTACTACAAGAAAAAAACCCATCAAAGTCATAAATGGAGTGAGCGGGGCAATTAATCCATCACGGTAGGCATCATATACACTAAATCGATAATGATTATTTTTACACTATTTATCTTCATAATCAAGAGTTCACCATTCATTAATTTACTCATCTATGAAATTTTGTGATCTTATTGCATAATTAGGATGACCCTTCTTCTAGGAGCACCAGGTTCCGGGAAAACAACTTTTCTAAAAGCATTGGCAGGAAAGTTGGATTCTTCTTTGAAGGTAGACTATGTTAAGTAGTTAATTATCACCAAAACCACTTTCTAACAACAAAAGTGTTGGTTAACCAAAATTGCATTTTGTTGATGTCACATCTGTTAATAGCTCAAAGGAAAGGTCATGTATAATGGAGAAGAAGTGAATTCCTCAACACCACAATACTTGCATGCATACATTAGCCAGTATGATCTTCACCATGCGAAGATGACCGTTAGAGAGACGATTGATTTCTCTTCCAAGATGTTGGGAACCAATAATGAATTTGGTGAGCACGCTCTTGTGCATGGTGTGTTATTCATATTGCATTTATGATATAAATTTATTTTCGGTGTATAGGACTGAACTAATTTATAACCAAACATATACAATGTAACTCAAGAAGCACTCTTCAAGATGTTCAAGGGGTACCTTTTTTAGTGAAATGTATACTAGTACAATAATACGTGTGTGACACTGCCGCCTTAGGGACGTTGGGACAAGGAATGAGAAGGAAAAAGGAGACATTAATAAAGTGGACCAATATCTCGGCACATCTATGAAGGTCATTAATTTTACATTCCCCCAATTTTGATAAACTTGTAAGTAGTGCATCAATTACTTCAATCCGTCTTCTGCAGGCTACTACCTTTGGAGAAGGAAGCAACCTTACAACAAACTATATTATCAAGGTAACTTAGTAAATTTTAAATTTTAAATTTGTCTTGGTAACATAATCACAAACTTTTGGTATATGGAGATGCTTGGTTTGTCCGAGTGTGCTGATACCCTAGTGGGGGATGAGTTGAGAAGAGGCATATCAGGAGGACAAAAGAAAAGGGCCACAATAGGTAGGTATCCTATATTTTCTACTATATACCTTATTCATGTGATCACCCTACATGCCAATTTCTAGAGTGCATTTTCAATCCAACTTTATGTTATAGTACTTGGCACAAGTAAAATTTATCACCTCAACAACTTCCATATTGTGTACAATATTTCTAGGTAGAACAAAAAAACTCCTAGTTAGCCCACCATGAGAACATTATAAAGTAACAAAAAGTTAAAAATGACACCAATTTTGTTTTGCATGTTCAGTTAAATGGACTAAGAAAGTAGTAAACTAGTAGTGAGCCAGTGAAAATACTATAGAATGCTCTCTCTCTCTCTCCTTTAACTATATATGTTCTCCAGAAAAATTAGTTCCACATTAGGTTTGATATTTATGCTACTGAATTAAATAAGCCCTAAATATGTTAGACGCAATTATAAATTATCTAGTCCACTAAAATTTCCCCACAATGGAATCTATAGCATTTGTAATATACATTTTCTATGTAATAACATAAAAATATCATGCTCTTCTTACCAATATGATAGTTATACAGAAAAACTGTGCTTGATGATGCCAGTGCTCAAGTGAACAAGTATGAATATTGAAAGCACATTTTTTCAAATTTAACATTGTTGATGTATTTCAAGATAAAATTATAAATGCAGGAGAGATGCTAGTTGGTCTAGCAAGATGCTTCTTTATGGACGATATTTCAACAGGTCTAGATAGCTCCACCACATACGAGATTGTAAAGTTCCTCCAACAAATGACTCATCTGATGGATCTCAACATGGTTATGTCCTTATTGCAACCATCTCCCGAGACATTGGAATTATTTGACGACATAATTCTATTATGCGAGGGTCAACTTGTATATCATGGTCCTCAAGAAAATGCTATTGATTGTTTTCAAATGATGGGATTCAGATGCCCCAATAGGAAGAATGTAGATGATTTCCTTCAAGAGGTATTAGGTTATCAACTCTAATGGCAATGAACTATTAAATAAACTAATAGTGAGATTTTTTTTAACATCCTCACAAAAATAGTGTTCACGTAAGTTAAGGGAAATAATGCATTAATAGTACCAAGTAACTTCAGTATGAGTCATAATCTCATTCCCCAAATTCACTAATATGGCATGTTCATGCATAATAATGTATCTAACTCACAACAACATTTTTCTCCATTTGGCCAGGTGACCTCAAAGATGGATCAAAGGCAATACTGGATTGGTGATGAAAATATGTATCAGTACTGGCCAGTAGAAAATATAGCAGAATTCTTCTATTCATCTTATCTCCCTCGACTTGCAGCAAACAAAATGACAAACAATAGAGGAAATGACAGGGAGATCAAAACAAACACAAATCACAATATCTCTAGATGGAATATTTTAAAAGCATGCTTTTCAAGGGAAGTACTGCTTCTCAAAAAAAAAACTCCCCACTTCATATATTCAAGACTGTACAAATAATTATTCTTGCTTTTGTCATCTCAATGGTTTTTATTCGAGGAAATATGAATCATAAGACTATACTTGATGCCAATAAGTATATGGGATCACTCTTTATGGCTATTGTGATAGCAAACTTCAATGGCATGACAGAAATTGCAATGACAATGAAGCGACTACCGACTTTTTACAAGCAAAGAGAGTTACTAGCATTGCCAGGATGGGCACCTCTTTCTTCGGTTTACATCATCAACCTCCCAATGTCACTTATAGAGATGGGTCTCTGAACCAGCTTAACCTACTATGTGATTGGTTACTCACCTTCCTTTGTTAGGTACTGATCTTGGTCAATCAATATCTGATTATCTAAATGTTTACTAAGCTAGGGTAACCTTGCTTCTTACAGATTCACCCAACATTTTTTGGAACTTTTTGCCATGCATCAAATGTCAATGGGCCTCGATCGTTTCTTAGCGGCAATAGGAAGGACACAAGTAATGTCCAACATGCTAAGTGTCATAATTCTTATAGCAATCTACATATTTGGAGGCTTCGTCATATCCAAAGGTTAGATGTTTTAGCCATAATAACATAAGATGTATGATAGAAACATGACATATATCTAGACGTATGTCCATCAAAGATACTCACCAATTGTGTACATCAAAACAGATAATCTCCAACCATGGTTGCAGTGGGGGTATTGGGCTTCCCCATTCACATACGCACAAAATGCAGTTGCCCTAAATGAGTTCCTTGATGAAAGATGGGCTACTGTATGTAACTAATTTAATATCATTCTTTATCTAAAGTGCATAACCTGTGACATTAGTTATGACCGGATGCTGATGATTGTTCATGCTAATAGGAACTTTATTATGCAAATGCTAAAACAGTTGGTGAAGCTACCCTCAAAATTAGAGGGTTGCTCACAGAGTGGCACTAGTACTGGATTTGTGTCGGTATTTTATTTGGATTCTCAATTGTGTTCAACATCCTCACTATATTTGCGCTGGAGTTCATGAATTGTATGTATTCAAAGGCACAACAATCCTTTTAAGTGTTAAAATATAAATGCAAGCTAAAATTATCCTGCTTGTTTTTCATTTGTAGCTCCACACAATCATCAAGTTAAGATCAATGCCACGAAGATAGATCTGGAGTACAAGAACCAAAAAGTTGGAAATGTCAATGCATCAAGTAGTCAAGTTACCCTCCCTTTTCAGCCTCTTTCCCTTGCATTTTATCATATAAATTATTTTGTCGACATGCCTAAGGTAAGACAATGCCTTACTAAATAGTTTAATCCATTCCCGTCACTATAAAATAGTATCCATTCAAGTCAGTCATTTTAATATTGTCATTTCTTCCACCAGGAGATGGTGAAGTATGGAGTAACAGGAAAAAATCTTCAACTGCTACAAGATGTGGGTGGCGTTTTTAGGCCAGGGGTGTTAACGGCGCTAATGGGGATCACAGGTGCTGGAAACACAACGTTGCTCGATGTTTTAGCTAGAAGAAAAACTGGAGGACATATTGAAGGTACTATTAGAATAGCAGGATACCCAAAGAAGCAAGAAATATTCTCAAGGATCTCAGGCTACTGTGAACAGAGTGACATTCACTCCCCTAACCTCACCGTGTATGAGTCACTACAGTTCTCTGCATGGCTTCGACTTCCTTCGAATGTTAAATCTCGCCAAAGACATGTATGACCATTGACCTGCTACAATCTTGACTATATTTGAAGCTAACATATACCTATATATATCTCACAAGATTCCTCTTCAACATGCTTTCAGATGCTCATAGAAGAAGTAGTTGACCTAGTCGAATTAACTGGACTGAAGAATTCCATGGTAGGTCTCGCGGGAACAACTGGTCTTTCAGCCAAGCAGCGAAAAAGGCTAACAATAGCAGTGGAGTTGGTAGCTAGTCCTTCCATTATATTTATGGACGAGCCGACCACAGGTCTGGATGCTCGTGCTGCAGCAATTGTCATGAGAACAGTAAGAAAGATAGGAGACACTGGGCGAACTGTTGTCTGCACAATACACCAACCAAGCATTGAGATATTTGAAGCTTTTGATGAGGTATTCTTAAGTGTACCTTTTTTATATATCAAAACAAATGCGACCAATTTTGCAAGAAAGGAAAATTATGGTCACATGGTGTCAACACCAGAAGATTAAAAAAAGAGAAGTGAACTATTTATTAGAGATAACCAAACCACTATATTCTTACCAAAATAAAACATCACATACAGTTAGGCCTCAAATTTATTTAGTTTTCTAATAGTAACTTAAATATAATGGTTGATCATAAATTAGCCTTTACAAATTATTAGCATTAGTACTATAAAGCTAGCTTTGTAAACTTGAATTTAATTTGAATAATTGCAGCTTGTACTCATGAAAAGAGGTGGTCAGATCATATACAGTGGCTCATTAGGTCCACTATCTGAAAATATGATCAAGTATTTCCAGGTATATCGCATGATCAGAAACATCTATCCAAAAGGTAGAGATAAAAAATACTAAAATTGTTATATTGTAGGCTATACCTGGCGTTCCTATAATAAAAGAGGGACAAAACCCAGCAGCATGGGTGCTAAACATAACTTCACAATCAGCAGAATATGAGATAGGAGTGGACTACGCACAAATTTATCGCAACTCCTCCCTATACATGTAAGCCTGTTAACTCGTCTGAGCAATAGGGTGAAGATAGGTATAATGAATACCTTGTTTCTGCAGCAATAACATGCTTCTAATTGATGAGCTGGGGAAAGCAGCGCCAAACACAGAGGATCTAAAATTTCCATCGGGATATTGGCAAGACTTTAGAGCACAATGCATGGTTTGCCTATGGAGGCAAATATATGCATATTGGAAAAATCCAGAACACAATCTTGTTCGGTTTCTGAACACATTGGTTCTTTCAATTATGTTTGGAATTGTTTTCTGGAAAATTGGCTCAACCATGTAAGCAGAAATGGCGACAACCCAAGTGATGGCTTATTTCATGCAAACTAATAATACCTCAATTAGATCGTAACTTGGTACTCCTTTGCAACAGAAAACAACAACAAGACATATTCAACATACTGGGAGTAGTATATGGATCGTCACTATTTTTGGGCTTTATGAATTGCACCATCTTACAACCAGTTGTATAAATGGAGAGAGTTGTTCTTTATCGAGAAAAGGCAGCGGGCATGTACTCTACATTGGCTTATGTCATAGCTCAGGTCATATTACTTTAGCATCGTGTTCTAATTATTGGCATATGAATTTTAAACTCCAGCTTGATTTCTATTTTGCAGATGGCAATTGAAATGCCTTACATGCTTGTCCAAGTTTTCATGTTTGCGTCAATCATATACCCAATGATTGGGTTCCAGATGACCATGTGCAAGTTCTGTTGGTTTGTAATATACATGGCACTAAGCTTGATGTACTACACACTCTTCGGAATGATGACAGTGGCACTGACACCTAACCTTGAGATAGCTGCCGGATTGTCGTTCCTTATCTTCATATTTTGGAATGTCTTCTCTGGCTTTATCATCGGAAGAGAGGTACTAATCTCACTCCTTATTAACCTAACATTTTCACCTTAATTACAATGCTACCTAGAGAGAACATATGCAAATTAGAACTCGTGTAAAACTGTAGTAAACCACACATAGGATGCATACAATTTAGATTTGTACTTTTACATGGAGATGATATTTAATTAAAAATATATGATATTTTGTGCATGACTAACCTAATGAACAACAAAAATGTGATGACATGGATGCAGCTGATCCCAATATGGTGGAGGTGGGCGTATTGGGCTAACCCGGCGACATGGACAATGTATGGGCTCATGTTCTCCTAGCTGGGTGACCGGACGGAGATGATCCTTATGCCAGGGCAAGAAGACCAGACTGTTAAGGAGTTCCTTGAGGGCTACCTTGGACTTGAGAGCCGCTACTTTAGTCTTGTCACATGCCTGCATCTGACCATCATCTCCCTCTTCACCTTCCTCTTCTTCATCTTCAACAAGCAATTGAAGTTCCAACGGAGGTAACACAAACATATTGAACTGGACCGATGATACACTAGTCAGTTAATTTCTTAACTAGATAAAGATAATTCAAGTGAGACACCAAGTCACAAGTAAGCAAAAGTCCACAATGATTTTGTTGTTGGACAATAAAGTGTGTAAATAACCACATGATCCATGTGAGCACTTGTATATGTATTACTACAGCTTTATATGATTATTATAATAACAATGTTGATGAGTAGATGGAGCTGTAAAATGTACATGTGGTTACGATATGCAAAGGCTTATTGATGTGTGCATTTTGCTCCTTGTTGTCGTTCACATTTTTGCACTGTAGAGTTAGCATTTTTCATGTTTTACCATTGTTGTGTTGCACTTTTGCCCTAATTTATTCGGGAGTATAAACTATGGACACTTTATTATTGGAAGAAAAATCCCTTTTTGTGGCATTTATGAAGAGTGGACATCAAGGGGCCTTCTTAAAAGAAGACCAATCCACTGGAGAAGTATACCCACAAGTGTAGGCGATCGATTGTAGATCTTTACCAAAAGTAATAGTGTCAAAACCAATAAAGAATAGAAGGAATTGTTGTATCGAAATAAGTTAAGAATCACTTCAAAACCTGAAAAGAGTGACAATTATGTGTTTTGCTTGAATGGTAGCTGCAAGTGTTGAAGGAACAATAAAGCAAATGAGTGTAGCAAGTGGTTGATATGTCCTAAAATGATATATAATTTTTGTTATGTTTCATATAAGCATATTTGTATCATTTTTCTGGAAAAACACATTAACAAAGTGCCAGTTGTTGTTTTCTAGTGTTTTCGGTATAACCAATTCTGGAGTCCTTTTCTAGTACTCTGTTAGAGGGGGTCCTCACCGATGCCTTATTCCCTAACATTGTTGCTCCCATGTGTGAGTATTATTCCCTTGGACTATGGGTTCACAATATTAGCTATGTGGCATTTTCTCTCCCAGAACCTTAGTACAAAAAGATCACATGATGTTCCTAACACGGTTGTGATAAATTTGATGTAATCTTTAATGTACTTTTTTACGGTGTGATGAATGATAACCCACAAGTATAGGGGATCGCAACAGTTTTCGAGGGTAAAGTATTTAAGCCAAATTTATAGATTCAACACAAGGGGAGCCAAAGAATATTTGAAGGTATTAGCAGCTGACTTGTCAATTCAACCACACCTAGAAATTAATTATCTACAGCAATATGACCAGTAGCACAGTAATATGATAGTTTTGATAGTAGTGACAGCAGCAATGGTAACAGTAACAGTGATAGCAGTAATTTGTAGCAAGTGTAACAGTGATGATAGCAATAGTAACGTAGCAAAATCAATATGGATAAATTCGTAGGCATTGGATCGGTGACTTTTTGGATGATATTCATCATGAGACAGTTATAACCTAGGGCGATACGGCACTAGCTCTAGTTCATCGATATAATGTAGGCATGTATTCCGTAAATAGTCATACGTGCTTTATTAAAAGAACTTGCATGACATCTTTTGTCCTACCCTCCCGTGGCAGCAGGGTCCATATTGGAAACTAAGGGATATTAAGGCCTCCTTTTAATAGAGAACCAGAACAAAGCATTAACACATAGTGAATACATGAACTCCTCAAACTACGGTCATCACCGGGAGTGGGCCCGTTTGTTGTCACTCCAGGGTTGCCGGATCATAACCATAGTAGGTGACTAGAACTTGCAAGATCGGATCTAAAACATGGATATAATGATGTATTCATAAACGGTTCCGATCCAAAATCATGGCACACGGGCCCAAAGTGACAAGCATTAAGCATGGCAAAGTGATAGCAACATCAATCTAAGAACATAGTGGATACTAGGGATCAAGCCCTAGCAAAACTAACTCGATTACATGATGAATCTCATCCAAGTCCTCACCGACCAGCGAGCCTACGAAGGAATTACTCACTACCGGTGGGGAGCATCATGGAATTGGCGATGGAGATAGGTTGGTGAAGACGAAGATCGAAGATCCCCCTCTCCGGAGCCCCAAACGGACTCCAGATCTACCCTCCCGAGGAAGAACAGGGCTTGGCGGCGGCTTCGTCTCGTGGATCGCGATAATTCTTTTTTCCTGATTTTTTCTAGAATAATGTGAATTTATAGTATCAGGGAGGGTCATCAGCGGGGCCACTAGGTGGGTACAACCCACCTGGGCGCGCTAGGAGCGGGACACGCCCTGGTGGGTTATGCCCACCCATGGGCCCCTCTCCGGTGGGTCTTGGCTCTAGAAATTCTTATTATTGGTATAAAAAATCCTCAAAAAGTTTCGTTCCACTCCGAGAACTTTTATTTCTGAAAAAAAACAACACCATGGTAGTTCTGATGTAAACAACGTCAGTCCGGGGTTAATTTCATCTAAATCATGCAAATTAGAGTCCAAAACAAGAGGAAAAGCGTGAGAAAAAAAGATACGTTGGAGACTTATCAATGAATTGTCACTTTATGATCACATTATATATTGATATATTTTGGTTTTGTTGGCATGATTTATAGGTACATATATTCTATCTAATATATTTGTTTATTCACTAACCTTGTTTAGATGAATAATCTGTAAGAGCGAGTTATGTACATTATTTGGGTATGATTTCTTTGAGTGTTTTATCTCACAAGTAAGAATACAAAGCTCATTGTTCTATTCTCGTTACTATGGATAAAGGAGTAACTATCTTGTGCCCATTGCTTGATTAAGGTGTTGGGAAATTATCAAAATTATATCAATTTGCTTATTTCTGAAGCCTCTCCTCCTCGAGTGCAAGCCTACGCTCCTCCGCCTTGAACTTCCTCTCTTTGGCCGCCAACTTTGACATCGATTTCTCATCCTCCAACTTGAGCTCATTCCAACTAGTCGCCTTCTCTTCCTTGTGTTTGGCCACAAAGGCTTTCTTCGTCTCCCTCATGGCTACAAGCTCTTATTTGTATGTTCCACCAAATGCTCCTCTGTTATTCCTTTATTTCAAAATATTGTTTCCATCCGGTCTCTTGTTGGCCTTTTCATCATCCTCAATGGGTATACTTAAATTTAATCTCTTTGGTGTGGTCTTGGAGTTTCTCCTGTTCCACTTCTCCTTGTTGCAATGTTCTTTGTAGCAATGTTACAACGTGAAGGCCTTGTGACCACTTGGTGGGGCATGGTTCGCTTAATAAATACAACTAGAACATCGGTTCTGTTTGTCTTGTATGGTACCCAAATGGTGCCAAAGGGAGCCTTGGGTGCATCTTGATGTGACATCACAGTATTGATGTTGTAGTCGGCAATCCTCCCCCAATACCGGTCCTTTGATTGACCCATTCCTACCAATGCATCAAGGGAAATGCTCATCCAAGCATAGCACAAAGAAACATCTTCTTCATGGGAATAGTTGTGAGTCCTTGATCATGATGGTGGATTCACGGTTGGTTGTGTCTCCATGGGATTGTCAACCTCTTCCTCCTAGGCCTCAGCCACATCCTCAGCCTTGGCCATCTCCATGGTCTCGACCTCCTCTTCGCCCACTTGATGATTGAACATGTAGTCGTAGTTGCGATATTTAATCCCAAGCATATATGTCAGTACTTCAATGATGACAAGAATTCATTCACGCTCATCTTAGCACCACCATGACCACAACGGCAACAATCTTCATCACACTTCGACCGCAAGCAATCACCACACATTGCATCGGCTAAGATGAAAAGAACATTTTTACCTTGATGGCATTTCATCGACCACTTTGCGGCCATGACCCTTGTAGCCAATAGCAGCAACTACACAGGCTGGAGGAATGGTCGTATGCTGGGCAGAGACAGTGTTTGAGGCGCCAGACGAGCACATGGCACCGGAACGACCTTCTAGTTCTTCTTCTAAGACACCTCCTTGGCGAGTTTTGATGCGACTGTCGTCGGCTTCCTTGCTCGCTTGCCGGTGGCAGGAGTAGCGGGAGGGCGGCTCAGGGAGTCCTGGATTAGGGGGTCTCCGGACAGCCAGAATATATCCTTTGGCCGGACTGTTGTACTATGAAGATACGAGATTGAAGACTTCGTCCCGTGTCTGGATGGGACTCTACTTGGCGTGGAAGGCAAGCTAGGAAATACGGATATGCATATCTCCTCCTTTGTAACCGACCTTGTGTAACCCTAGGGTCCTCCGGTGTCTATATAAACCGAAGGGTTCTAGTCCGTAGGACAACATACAATCATACCATAGGCTAGCTTCTAGGGTTTAGCCTCTTTGATCTCGTGGTAGATCTACTCTTGTACTACTCATATTATCAAGACTAATCAAGCAGGACATAGGCTTTTACCTCCATCAAGAGGGCCCGAACCTGGGTAAAACATTGTGTCCCCTGCCTCTTGTTACCATCCGCCTTAGATGAATAGTTCGGGACCCCCTACCCGAGATCCGCCAGTTTTGACACCGACATTGGTGCTTTCATTGAGAGTTCCTCTGTGTCGTCACCGTTAGGCTTGATGGCTCCTTCGATCATTGATAGCGATGCAGTCCAGGGTGAGACTTTTCTCCCCGGACAGATCTTTGTATTCGGCGGCTTCGCACTACAGGCCAACTTGCTTGGCCATCTGGAGCAGATCGAGAGTTACGCCCCTGGCCACCAGGTCAGGTTTGGAAGCTTAAACTACACGGCCGACATCCGCGGAGACTTTATCTTCGACGGATTCGAGCCCCTGCTGAGTGTGCCGCACGGTCACGATGAGCATGATTTAGCTCTACTATCGGACAGTGTTCAGGAGACCGCACCGGCAACCGCTCCGACCCTCAATTCGGAGCCAATTGCGCCATCCATGGATGGGTGGATAGACCCCGCCACGGAGGCCACATTCTCAGCGGCGATCGAGCCGAATATCGACCTTACCCTTCACGAGAGCCGTGACGCCAAATTGCCGTATTCTTCCCCGGCCACGGACTTCGAACCGCCTGCGCCCGTGCCTATCGAATCCGACTGGGCGCCGATCATGGAGTTTACCTCCGCGGATATCTTTCAGCACTCGCCCTTCGGCGACATGTTGAACTCATTAAGGTCTCTCTCCCTGCCAGAAGAGTCCTAGCCGAACTATGTTCGGCAGGATTGGGATGCGGATGACGAAGAAATTCGCCGCCCACCCACCACCCACTTAGTAGCCACTATCGATGACTTGACCGACATGCTCTATTTCGACTCCAAAGACATCGATGGTATGGACGACGATGCAGGAGACGAACAGGAACCACTACCCACAGGGCACTGGACGCCCACTTCATCATATGATGTATACATGGTGGACACAACCAAAGAAAACGATGACGTGGAGCTGAAGGATGTAGCGAAGGGTTGTTCCCTCGAGAAGCAGTCAAAGCGGCGGCGTAAGCGCCGCTCCAAATCCTGCCTCGGCAGAAGCAGCGATCATATAAAACCAGCGATAGAGCAAGGCGAGCCAGCGGACGACAAACACGGCATTGAACCATCGTCCGACCACGACAACACGGAGAATCAAACCGAACAACTCAACTCCGTCGAAGACAACAGTCCGGATAACATCACACTGGATAGGCACCCGGAGCAACAGAATACCCATAAAAGGCTTGTTGCCACTGTGAGGAGTCTGAAAAGCAGACGCAAAGGCTCAGGGCTGGACAAGACACACTCAGAATCAGATGGAGTGAAGTACTCAACACCGAAGCGAAAGTTGCTACCTGAATTCGACGAGGAGGCCTTAGATCCCCCGCAATCAAAAAACAAAATGGCCATCCGGTCGGATAGACGACCTCGTGGCCAACATAGAGCGGCAAACGACGCCGCACATAGCCAGTACACGATCCGCGTGGGGGCTCGCATCAAAAGGACGACGCAACCAGATCCATCTACGGGCCACGCAAGCGCACTCCAGCATGCAATGCAACACAACAAACATCCCAACACCACGGTACACCCAAATACAGGGGTGCCGCACACCCCTATCACTAAAAAAATACACTTCCGTGATGATACGTGTTTGTCACAGTAGGTCACTTTTTTGTCATGCATGTACATCCATGACAAATTTATGACAGAATCAAGATAGTCATACCTGTGCTGTCGTAGAAGTGTTCCATGACATTACCAAAATTATTATCACGGAAGTGTCCACTTCCATGACGATAAATCGCGCGTCACACAAGTGCTTTCGTCAAGGGTGATCGACACGTGGCATCCACTGTAAAGGAACGTCGTTAAGCTATCGGGTCGGGTTTTGGATCTGATAACCCGTTAACAGCCCTGACCAATGGGGATTTTCCACGTGTAAAATCATCATTGGCTAGAGGAAACACGTGTCGGCTCATCGTCGGGACAGATGTCATCCACTCACTGGACAGAAGGCGTCTATGATACGTCGACACGTGGCACGGCCCAACAAGTTTAAGTGGACCGGCCCAACTAAAGGCCCACAAGATTTTGCGGACCATAATGGGCCGGCCCAGCTAAAGGCCCACGAGATTTTGCGAACCATAATGGGCTGGCCTGTGACCCCCGAGACCGATGTGCCAGGTGTCGTTCAGTTATTCGCTGTTGTTGCCTTGTCATTGCTTGCATGTCATGCATTGCATATCATGTCATCATGTGTATATCATTTGCATACGTGTTCGTCTCATGCATCCGAGCATTTTCCCCGTTGTCCGTTTTGCATTCCGGCGCTTCGTTCTCCTCTGGTGGTCATTTCTACCTTTCTTTTGTGTGTGGGGATTAAACATTTCCGGATTGGACCGAGACTTGCCAAGCGGCCTTGGTTTACTACCGGTAGACCGCCTGTCAAGTTTCGTACCATTTGGACTTCGTTTGACACTCCAACGGTTAACCGAGGGACCGGAAAGGCCTCGTGTGTGTTGCAGCCCAACACCCCTCCAATTTGGCCCAAAACCCACCTAACTCTGATCCATCTTTAGAGCGTTCGATCACGATCGCGTGGCCATAAACCGCACCTCATTTGGACTCTCCTAGCTCCCTCTACCTATAAATATGTGGCTCTCCCCGATCAGACCTCATCATTAAGATCTTGTCCTTTATGTTGTTTCGTTCTAGTTGATCAGTAGTGGATCCCAGTTGGGGTCGATCGGGACCTTTTGTCGCATTTGGGGTTCTTCTTTTATTTTGGCTCCATAGTCGGGCCTTGATTGTATTTGGATGATGTAATGCTTTATTCATGTAATTGTGTGAAGTGGCGATTGTAAGCCAACTATGTATCTCTTTCCCTTATGTATTACATGGGTTGTGTGAAGATTACCTCACTTGCGACATATGCCTTCAATGCGATTATGTCTCTAAATCGTGCCTCGACACGTGGGAGCTATAGTCACATCGAGGGTGTTACATGGCCCAGCTAAAGGCCCATAAGATTTCGCGGGCCATAATGGGCCGTCCCAGGTAAAGGCCCACAAGATTTTCATGTGCCATAATAGGCCGGCCCAGGTAAAGGCCCACGGTGACTCTAGCCCATAATGAACAGTAATTTTATTTAGACCCGTTAACGGCCCGTGATTTACATGGGCCGTTTCCAGCCCGTGTTAGCTTTCGGCCTATTGATGGCCCATACGTTCTTGGGCTCCTTTTTGGGCCTCGATTACTTCCGTCCTGTTACTGGCAAGTTCCCCTAATGGGCCAAATTCGGCCCATGGCAAGAGTCGGCCTGTTACTGGCCTGTTCCACAAATGGGCCAAATTCGGCCCATGGCAAGAGTCGGCCCGTTACTCGCCTGTTACCCTAATGGGCCAAATTCGGCCCATGGCAAGAGTCGGCCCGTTTCTGACCTGTTAACCCGTTGCGCCGTTTCCAGCCCGTCCTATATTCTGGCCCATTAATGACCCGTTATGCCTGTGACAGAATTAAGCCTTTGCTATCCTACGGCCTATTAACGACCTGTTACCGTGCTTCTGTGCAACCAGCTCCAGCACCAACTCCTTCAGCTCCATCCACATCAACTGAAGTCTTCGTCCAAGGAGCCATCTCTACGCCACCACCTGAAGACCAAGCTTGAGAGATGTTTTAGTGCTACGCATTTTCTATGAACTTTTTGGTAACTTGTTGTCAAAGGGGGAGAAACATGTATAGATCATAGGCTTCAAGAGAGAGCGTTACTTTTTATTCTCTCTTGCTTTGATGGTTGAACTTTGTTTGTCTTTTGATTGCTTGAGATACTATGCTATTATCTGTGAGACATTGATGATCATGTGGTTGATCATAAGCTACACTTATGCTTGTTAGATGATATTATCTTACTTATCCTTATATGATCATTCACTTTGCTTGGTGATGAGTGCATGTATTCAATCTTTATTATTTTGAGCGCTCCACCAAGATGTATGTGACATGGAAGAGTAACCCATGATCCTAACTCATTGTGCATTTGCAGTCCAAAGCAAATCTTAAGATATGCACAAATTTAAGGGGAGCTCTTGCTTTTCACATACTTCTCAAAGCGACAATATCTTTCACTCTTATTATCATTTGTCAAAGCTTTGATCTATATGTTGTCATCAATTACCAAAAAGGGGGAGATTGAAAGTGCAACTATCCCTGGGTGGTTTTGGTAATTCCTAACAACATATAGCTCATTGAGCTAACATTATTCCAAGATTAATATTTCAGGAAAAGCTCAATGAGTGGCATGGCATGGATGAGGAAAGTTGATCCCTCAGAATTCTAAGGACAAAAAGTTTGGCTCAAGCTTGAATCTCAAGACTCTACATTTTATATTTTAGTGATCCAAGATCACATTGAGTCTATAGGAAAAGCCAATACTATCAAGGAGGGATGAGGTGTTGCTTAATGGCTTGCTTGCTCAACATGCTTAGTGATATGCTCCAAAACCCTCAACTACCTTCCCACATCCACATATGACCTAAACCAAAAGTCAACCTCGGCCCCACCGATTCTTTCTATCCGGTGCCACCGAGTTTCAAATGTCATAGCCACTGCCACAAACCCTAGGCAAATCAGTCTCATCGATAGGGATCTCGGTCTCACCGAGATGGGATTGTAATCTCTCTGTTTACCTTCATAACGTTTCGGTCTTACCGAGATGAGTGATCGGTCCCACCGAGATTGCAATGTAAACTCTCTGTTTCCCTTTTGAAAAATTTCGGTCTCACTGAGATGAGCGAATCGGTCCCACCAAGTTTACCTGACCAACTCTCCGGTTAGCTTATTACCAAAATCGGTCCCACCGAGTTTGTGTAATCGGTCACAACAAGATTACGTTATGCCCTAACCCTAACCATATCGGTCCTACCGAGTTGCATCTCAGTCCCACCGAAAATCCTAACGGTCACTAGGTTTGCTGAATCAGTCCGACCGAGTATAACCATTCGGTCCCATCGAGTTTGGCAAATTGTGTGTAACGGTTAGATTTTGTGTGGAGGCTATATATACCCCTCCACCCACTCTTCATTCGTGGAGAGAGCCATCAGAACATACCTACACTTCCAATACACATTTTCTGAGAGAGAACCACCTACACTTGTGTTGATGTCAAGATATTCCTTTCCAACCATATGAATCTTGATCTCTAGCCTTCCCCAAGTTGCTTTCCACTCAAATCTTCTTTCCACCAAATCCAAATCCTTTGAGAGAGAGTTGAGTGTTGGGGAGACTATCATTTGAAGCACAAGAGCAAGGAGTTCATCATCAACACACCATTTGTTACTTCTTGGAGAGTGGTGTCTCCTAGATTGGCTAGGTGTCACTTGGGAGCCTCCGACAAGATTTTGGAGTTGAACCAAGGAGTTTGTAAGGGAAAGGAGATCGCCTACTTCGTGAAGATCTACCGCTAGTGAGGCAAGTCCTTCGTGGGCGGCGGCCGTGATGGAATAGACAAGGTTGCATCTTCGTGGACCCTTCGTGGGTGGAGCCCTCTGTGGACTCGCGCAACCATTACCCTCCGTGGGTTGAAGTCTCCATCAACGTGGATGTACGATAGCACCATGTCGGTGTCAAAACCGATGGATCTCGGGTTGGGTGTCCCGAACTGTGCGTCTAGGCCGGATGGTAATAGGAGGCAAGGGACACAAAGTTTTACCCAGGTTCAGGCCCTCTTGATGGAGGTAAAACCCTACGTCCTTCTTGATTAATATTGATGATATGGGTAGTACAACAGTAGATCTACCACGAGATCGGAGAGGCTAAACCCTAGAAGCTAGCCTATGGTATGATTGTTGTTCTGTATGTTGTCCTACGGACTAAAACCCTCCGGTTTATATAGACACCGGAGAGGGTTAGGGTTACACAAAGTCGGTTACAATGGTAGGAGATCCATATATCCGTATCACCAAGCTTGCCGTCCACGCCAAGGAAAGTCCCTTCCGGACACGGGACGAAGTCTTCAATCTTGTATCTTCATAGTCCAGGAGTCCGGCTGAAGGTATAGTCCAGCCATTCGGACATCCCCTAATCCAGGACTCCCTCAGTAGCCCCTGAACCAGGCTTCAATGACGACGAGTCCGGCGCGCAGATTGTCTTTGGCATTGCAAGGCGGGTTCCTCCTCCAAGTACTTCATAGAAGATTTTGAACACAAAGATAGTGTCCGGCTCTGCAAAATAAGTTTCCACATATTGCCATAGAGAGAATACTATTTACACAAATCTAATCTGCTGACGTATTCCGTAGTGTGACACACCATGGCCAAGCCTTTATCCGAATTGTTTTATTATCCCACCTCAGCACGTCATGCGAGGCGGTTTCCTTGGCATGTCTTGTTAAAGCAGAGATCGTGTCCCCTTATCCCGGGATTCTCATCAATACGGGCGTGGGTAACCCAACCACGCCATTGATTACGGTGCTTGGAGATAAGCGAGTTTTACCAGGCTGGTGGGGACACGTAGTTGCGTCCACCCATATAAGGGGATAAGGATCCACCTTTTCACCTACGCCTTCTTCCTCCTTTGGCTATCCATTTTCGCGCACTCGAGCTCCAGGGCCCAAGTCCGCACTCCCCACCTCAACCTTCTCCAGCCATGTCCGGAGCGGGAGGCAAGTGGATGGTCTCCTCCGTCACGGAGGGACACATCAAAAAGCTGAGGAAGGCCGGATACTTGTCTAACGACATCGCGTACCGGCTTCCCGAAGAGGGGCAGCTCCTCCCCACCCCAAGGCCCCATGAGAGGGTAGTGTTCCTTCCCCACTTCCTCCGCGGACTGGGATTTCCTGTCCACCCATTCGTCCAGGGACTCATGTTCTACTACGGCCTGGATTTCCATGATCTGGCCCCAAACTTCATCCTCAACATCTCGGCGTTTAACGTCGTGTGCGAGGCTTTCCTCTGCATCCGCCCCCATTTCGGCCTATGGCTCAAGACTTTCAATGTCAAGCCGAAGGTGGTGCGCGACAACCAGGCGGAGTGCAGAGGCGCCATGGTGGGCAAGATGCCGAACGTCTTATGGCTCGAGGGCTCCTTTGTGGAGACCCTGAAGGGGTGGCAATCCGGGTGGTTTTACATCACCGAGCCGCGCGACCCTGAGTGGGCCGCAGCCCCCGAGTTCCGGTCCGGACCCCCAACACGTCTCACGTCCTGGAAAGAGACAGGCCTGTCGTGGGGCAGCAAAGGAGAGGTGACTGGACTGCAAACATGCATCCAAACCCTGGTGGACAAGCAGCTCAAGCTTGTCAATGTAGTCCAGGTTATGCTCATCCATCGGATCCTCCCGTGTCAACAACGGGCCTTCAATCTATGGGAGTTCAACCCGGCGCAGCACCGAACTCTGAGCAGGCTCTTCGACACGACGTACGAAGATGCCTGGAAGGTGCTTTTCAAGGGCGCCGAGGCTCCCGCATCCGCTACCGAGGATCGTGGATTCAGCGTGCAGCATCACGCTAGCGCGGTAAGTTGTTTGTACCTTTTACAGGGTATTAGTTTTTCATAGTTTAACTCTATGCGGGATCTAAGCTCCCTTACCTTTGACAGGATTGGCAGGCGAAGTCCAGACAGATCGATTGTCCGGCTCCTTTGCCCGAAGACACAGCCGATGCCCGCTTGGCGAAGCTGCTGGTTCCGGCACCCTATGTGGTGCCGGAGAAGAAGGCCACAAAGAAGGCCACGGGGACTCGAAAAAGTGCCCAGCGCCAGGAGGTGTCGGGTTCATCACCCGACGGCTCCAAGGCGCATTCCTCCCATGAAGACGAGGAGGAGGAAGAAGAGACCTCTCCCCCTCCAGCGGGGGGATAGAAGAAAAGGAAGGCCGCCCTCACTGGGGAGGCCGAAGGGTCCAAGAAGGGGAAAACCCTTCCTCCGGACTATTCCACCAACGCCGACGACGGCGGAGAGGAGTGGCCGCTCAGGGCCAAGCCCCTGGCGAAATCGTAAGTATCCTGATACCAGAGTAATTCATAGTATTCCTTTATTACACAGCTTTCCCTTATGTCGAATATGATTATGCAGCCCACCCAAAGACCGTCTCAACGCGTCGTCGAGCGGTTCACTGGACTAGTCACATGTGAATTCGCTTCCGGTGGCTACCTCCCCCCGCCCTATGGACGACGCCGAAGTGTTGTCCCAGCAGGTTCCAAGCCAGGAGGAGGTGGTCCTGGAGGCGCCGCAAGGCGACCTCCCGGACTCCGGGAGTAAAGGGGATAAAACCCCCCAGGGCTCCAAGTCCGGCCCTAGGCCGGACACCGCTCCAGAACCTTCAAAGGTTCCAGAGTCCGGCGGGCGACCTCCTTCCAAGAGGAGCAAGCCCACCGTGCCGGTGACCCCCATCCAACTGGAGGCGCCGGACAATCTGTTGGAGGCGCTCAAAGGCGCCTCCATCGATGAGGAGCACCGCACCATTATGAGTGCGGTGGTCCAGAAGGTTCAGTCCGCCAAGAGTGGACTGACTGAAGCTTGTGCTAGCCTTTTAACAGGCTTTGAGGTATGTAAAGAATGTGTAAATAATATAACTGCATAGACAGTAGCCCCTGATGCTCTGTTTGGCATTCTGGAAGAAAAGCCGAATAGAGGATCAAATAAAATTCGCAGGAGTCTAACAAAAAGGAGTCAATATGCGTATGCAGGCTTCTCTGCTGGCGTCCGCCGCACTGACTACGGAAGTGGACACGCTAAAGCAGAACCTCGAGAAGTCCGAGCAAGAGCTCGGGCGTGTCAAGAAGCAGCTCGAGGACAAGGAAGGTAAGAAATACCTTGTTAAATATATATATATAAAAAGTGCAATTGCAAAAAATGACAGGATTATCATGGCTATTGTAGGGGCCACGTCTGAGGTGGCGACCCTTAAGCAAGCGCTGGTCGAGGCCGAGAAGAGGGCGGCCACGGAGCGCACTGAGCGGGAGAAGTATGAGGCCCAGGTTGGCAAGGTGCAGCAAGAGCTCCAGGCTCTCAGGAAAAAACATGAGAGTTTGGAGCTTGACTCAAAGACGTGAGCGTCTGAACTCGCGGTGGCTATTAAAAATGCCAAGTCTGCCATGGCCGAATCCCAGATGACCCTCCAGGAGTTGGATGCGGTGAAAAAGATAGCGGCGGGTAAGGCATTCTTTATGCAAAGGAAACACATAAACGTGAGTTACTTGGTACTTACCCGAATCAGGGGCTCTCCAGGGGCATTCGCAGATCTTCCCCATAGCGTGTCCGATGCTGCCGCATTCTATCAAGCCGAGGAGGGCAGCTCGACAGAGAAGGTGTTCTGGTCTCAGTATGCTGAGGCCGGACACCCCGTGCCCCTGAGCAACCAGCTGAAGCAACTGGTCGAGCTCCACAAGGCGGCCGAACAGCCATGAAAGGCCTCATAGTTCGGCTGTGGCCTGGAGAGGCTCTGCCTGGGAGCTATTTCGGGCTGGTGCTGCGGCTGGTGGGGGCCTGTCCAAGGCTCGAAGTCATCAAGCGCTCCGTCTGTATTGAAGGTGCCCGTAGGGCCCTTGCCCGTGCTAAGGTGCACTTGGGCAAGCTGGATGCTGAGAAGCTTGTGAAGGACGGGCCACCGCCGGAGAAAGAGCATCGCAATCCCGAGAATTATTATAAGGATGTTCTGAGACCGATGTAACGCCCCGAGACCGATGTAACACCCCGAGACCGATGTAACACCCCGAGACCGATGTAACGCCCCGAGACCGATGTTCGGGGATAAATGTAATGCCCCGAGACCGATGTGCCAGGTGTCGTGCAGTTATTCGCTGTTGTTGCGTTGTCATTGCTTGCGTGTCATGCATTGCATATCATGTCATCATGTGCATTTCATTTGCATACGTGTTCGTCTCATGCATCTGAGCATTTTCCCCGTTGTCCGTTTTGCAATCCGGCGCTTCGTTCTCCTCCGGTGTCCATTTCTACCTTATTCTTGTGTGTGGGGATTAAACATTTCCGGATTGGACTGAGACTTGCCAAGCGGCCTTGGTTTACTACCGGTAGACCGCCTGTCAAGTTTTGTATCATTTGGACTTCATTTGATACTCCAACGGTTAACCGAGGGACCGAAAAGGCCTCGTGTGTATTGCAGCCCAACACCCTTCCAAGTTGGCCCAAAACCCACCTAAACCTGCTCCATCATTTAGATCGTTCGATCACGATCGCGTGGCCGAAAACCGCACCTCATTTGGACTCTCCTAGCTCCCTCTACCTCTAAAAATAGACCCCTTCATTTTCATTTTCGGATCTTTCCCCGAAACCCTAGCGTCTTCCTCCTCGCGTTGCCGGACATGTCCGCGCCCGCCGGACACGTCCAGCCGCCACCTCACTCCGGCGAATCACATCGCGCCACGTCAGCCGGCCGCCGCCCTCGCCCAACCGGACATCGCCACTTGTCGCGCGCCTCCCTCCACCCGCCGAAGCCCACCGGGGCCTGAGACAGGCCCGCCCCGGGCCGGATCTGGGCCGAGTCGCCCGCGCCGCCTCGTCTCCTTGCGCCACCCGCCGGCCTTGCTCCACCGCCACCTCGCCATGCTCGCCCGGCGCCGCTCCGGCCGCCACCCGCCGCCCGGCCTCGCGCGCCTCCCGCCGGCCGCCTGCGCCGCCGCCCGCGCCATAGGCCCCCTCCGCCGCCCGCATCGCCTGCCTCCGCCGCCGCCTCGCCATGCTCGCCGGCGCCGCCGTGCCCTGCGGATCCCGAACTCCGGCGAGCCCCCGCGCCTCACGCCTCCTTCCTCGTCTGCTCCGGCGACGTACTCCGGCGAGATCCCGAAGATTGGATCAGATCCACCAATCCCGCGATCCAAACGACCCCCTCGTCCCGGATCTCTTCGTCCCGCTTTTCTCTGTCCCGCGTTGACTTCCGCGGAGGTAAAATTCCACTAAGTCCCGAAATTCTCAGATCCAAGTGCCTCTGTTCGTAGCTCCGTAACATTGCATCCGTAGCTCCGATTCATGCATATATCATATCAAAATGTTCATCTCAGAGAGTACATCATTTTATTCCATTGCATAATTTTCATTTGAGTTCATCTTGATGCCCGAAATTCTGTTAGAAGAGGGCTACTTGAGTTAATTGTCAGATCTGCTGCTCCATTTAGCTTTTTGTCATTTTTGCCATGATGTGCATGATATGCCCTGATGCTCTACATATGTTTTGTTAAGGCTTTTGTCATCTTTCCAGAGGTGCAACCCATGTATTTTTGTGATGTGTTTGGTGACTAGTGCAAGCTTGCAAAGTGGTGCACATGCTAATTCTGTTTTCAGGGACTTAGCAATTCCACTAAGTCCTTGAGCTGCTTATCTCATGATGCCATATGTTCATGTTGTTTCCTAGTGATCCGTGCCTCTTTTGAGGATGATCAGTAAGGATGTTTTGTTAATATTGTAGTGCTCTATCCATCTATGTCTTTGTTTGCAATTATGGAGCACCCTAGCTTGAGTCAGTCGAGCTCTACTTTTGCTACTTTGTGAATCTAGGCAGATTGTCAACTTGTTTGCAATTTTGTCGATGATGTTGTAGTTGATCCATGCATGCTATGATTTTGTTCTTGCCATGTCTAGCTTGAATTTTATGCCTTCTTGATGGATGTATGCTTTTCTTGCCATGACTTGAACCGTAGTGAGTGCATCGAGCTCGTAAACATGCCTACTTGAGTTATATTTCAGCATGTGCCAGTTTTCACTAAGTCTGAAAACTGATTATGTTTTTGCTATGTTCACATGCTTGCAATTGTATTTTCTGATCCCTTTTGGCTCAAGGTCACTAAGGGACTTTTGTTAAGCTCTTTGAGCAGCTCCGTGCCATGCTTTACTTTGCCATGTTCAGGTCCTGTAGCATGTAGTTTTGTTGCTCCGAAGAGGGCTACCTGATCTGAAATTCCAGACAAGTGTTAATTTCACAAAGTCTGAGATCTGTTTGCCATATGCATTTTTCCATGCTTGTTTGAACCTGTTAATGGATGAATTGGCCGTAGCTCAGTGCTAGACTTTTGTTAAGCATCTTGAATGCATCCCTGCCATGTATTTTTTTGCCATGCTTGAGTGTTGTAGCATGTTCATCTCATTGCATTTAGATGGCCACTTGCTGTAAATCGCAGACCGGTGTCATATTTGAATCGCTTGCCATTTCCAAACCGTAACTCCGATTCCGGTGTTCTTTATATCGTTTTCAAGCAATTTCATCTCACCTTTCCAGTGGCACACTTGGATTTCCATGTTGAGGCCAGGTTCATGCATTCCTTGTCCAATCATGCATATGCATCGCATACCGCATCCCGCATATCATACCATGTTCATGTGTTGGTTGTTTACTATGTTGTGCTTCTTTCCGGTGCTTGCTTCTTCGGGTTGGTTCCGGTAACGTCGCATTTGTGAGGACCCGTTCGACTACGTCCATTTGTCTTCTTCATGGACTCGTTCTTCTTTCTTACGGGATTTCAGGCAAGATGATCATACCCTCGAAATCACTTCTATCTTTGCTTGCTTAGTTGCTCGCTCTTTTGCTATGCCTATGCTGCGATGCCTACCACTTGCTTATCATGCCTCCTATATTGATGAACCAAGCCTCTAACCCACCTTGTCCTAGCAAACCGTTTATTGGCTATGTTACCGCTTTGCTCAGCCCCTCTTATAGCGTTGTTAGTTGCAGGTGAAGATTTAAGTTTGATCCTTGTTGGAACATGGAGATGTTGTTCCTTGTTGGAACATGTTTACTTGTTGGGATATCACTATATATCTTATTTAATTAATGCATCTATATACTTGGTAAAGGGTGGAAGGCTCGGCCCTATGCCTGGTGTTTTGTTCCACTCTTGCCACCCTAGTTTCCGTCATATCGGTGTTATGTTCCCGGATTTTGCGTCCCTTACGCGGTTGGGCTATAATGGGCACCCCTTGACAGTTCGCCTTAAGTAAAGCTCCTCCAGCAATGGCCAACCTTGGTTTTACCATTTGCACTAACAACCTACCACCTTCCCTTCGGTTTTCGCGAGCCCGAGGGTCATCTTTATTCTAACCCCCCCCCCCCGGGCCAGTGCTCCTCTGAGTGTTGGTCCAAACTAGAGTCCTGTGCAGCGCCCCCTCGGGGAAACTCGAGGTTTGGTTTTAGTTGTATGGAGAGCTCATCTGAGTGTTCCCTGAGAAAGAGATATGTGCAGCTCCTATCGGGATTTGTCGGCACATTCGGGCGGTGTTGCTGGTTTAGTTTTACCCTGTCGAAATGTCTTGTTGTACTGGGATACCGAGTCTGATCGGAATGTCTCGGGAGGAGGTCTATTCCTTCGTTGACTGTGAGAGCTTGTGATGGGCTAAGTTGGGACACCCCTGCAGGGATTTGAACTTTCGATAGCCGTGCCCGCGGTTATGGGCAGATGGGAATTTGTTAATGTCTGGTTGTAGAAAACCTAAAGTAGACCTTAATTAAAATGAATCAACCGCGTGTGTAACCGTGATGGTCTCTTTCCGGCGGGGTCTGGGAAGTGAACACGGTTGTTGGAGTTATGCTTGACGTAGGTTGTTATAGGATCACTTCTTGATCATACTTTTATCGACCATGCTTTTCCTTCTCTTCTCGCTCTCATTTGCGTATGTTAGCCACCATATATGCTAGTCGCTTGCTTCAGCTCCACCTCATACCTTTACCTTACCCATAAGCTTAAATAGTCTTGATCGCGCGGGTGCGAGATTGCTGAGTCCCCGTGGCTCACAGATACTTCCAAAACCAGCTTGCAGGTGCCGATGAGTCCTTGCAGATGACGCAACCAAGCTCAAGGAGGAGCTCTATGAAGATCTTGTCCTTTATGTTGTTTCGTTCTAGTTGATCAGTAGTGGAGCCCAATTGAGGTCGATCGGGGACCTTTGTCGCATTTGGGGTTCTTCTTTTGTTTTGGGTTCTGTAGTCAGACCTTGATTGTATCTGGATGATGTAATGCTTTATTCATATAATTGTGTGAAGTGGCGATTGTAAGCCAACTATGTAATCTCTTTCCCTTATTATATTACATGGGTTGTGTGAAGATTACCTCACTTGCGACATATGCCTTCAATGCGATTATGCCTCTAAGTCGTGCCTCGACACGTGGGAGATATAGTCGCATCGAGGGTGTTACAATAAACCTAAGCGCTCTTTTTCCCATGTTTGGGTCCTTCGAGGGAGGCGCTCAGCACAACGAACAAGGCAATCAGACTATAATGCGTGAACACTCTCACTTAGCCATAGAATTCTATAATTTTAAATTTTGGCGAAGCCCCTGGTATTTGGAAGACCGAGTTCGGGGCGCTATCCACGCCTTGGCCGGACAGAGCCGACTCCTCGCTCTAAGCGGCATAAGTCTTTAGGGACTCGAAAAACCTATCGAACAGCGACCAGCTCTCGCTTCATCATGACAGTCAGTTTTAGCTTTCTCTACTGAGGTGCTCGACCCAGCTCAACTGGTGCACAATCGCAGTAGTTCTCCTAGTGCTACCTTAGCCGACATAGCGGAACGTAAGGCACCAAAACATAGGAGCCGGGCAAACCCAACTATTGACCCAAGACATGATTCAGAGCCGATGCATATAATGCTATAAGTTCAGGGTGCCGCACTTGTTAAAGTGTTCGGACTTCTCACACCATATTGAGGGGTACTAAAGCCCCTGGCGTATTTTGGCCGTACCGAAGTGTACGGGGGCCACATGTCGTTAAGGAACATATATTTGTAAAAAAAGAGTAATGCAAAAATAGACAAAAGCTATGCATTGTTTATTAAAAAGGGCTGCGATCAAAGCAGAACGATACAAATAATGCGATAAGCAAAAGGTTGGACTATTTAACATGTCCATTCCAGGGGCAGGCTGCGAAATGGTATGCGAAACAGGTATACTGCTCGTGATAGAGACCACCTGGGAGTTCCGTAATGCGGCATGGCTTGTCTGCTTCCCTGGTTCTTGCATCATTTATGCGGCAATTGAACTGCCGAACAGGCCTTCCGAAGAATGGAGTCCTGAAAGTAAGAGAAAATTAAAAAATCGGCAACCCCTGGTGCGGTTTAAGCCATGTTTTGGGCGTGCCGTGATGGTGCCCCTTCCCCTTTACCCATGGTATTTCTAGAGCGTAGTTATGTACGCGAAGCACCGGTGTCACATTTTTGCGAGGGCTGATGTTGGGGCCGCATTGCTACTCCTGCTCGGAACGTGCCAGGTGGTCTTGTTGTAGGTTACTCCGGGCGCGCTTGACGGTGTCCGGACGTTTAATGGCCGGACTGGAGAACTACCTGGAGAGGCTGCTTTGTACTTCCGCTGCAAGGGCCGCTATGTGCTCCTCCATTCGGAGGGAGCATTTAGTGTTTCCATTGACCGTAATTTCTCCTCGAGGGCCTGGCATCTTGAGCTTAAGGTATGCGTAGTGAGGTACCGCGTTGAACTTGGCGAATGCGGTTCGCCCGAGTAGTGCGTGATAGCCACTGTGGAATGGGACTATGTCGAAGATTAACTCCTCGCCTCGGAAATTATCCGAAGATCCGAAGACCACTTCAAGTGTGACTGAGCCTGTACAGTTGGCCTCTACACCTGGTATTACGCCTTTAAAGGTCGTTTTGGTGGGCTTAATCCTCGACGGATCTATGCCCATTTTTCGCACTGTATCCTGGTAAAGCAGGTTCAGGCTGCTGCCGCCGTCCGTAAGGACTCTAGTGAGATGAAATCCGTCAATAATTGGGTCTAGAACCAATGCGGCGAATCCGCCATGACGGGTGCTAGTGGGATGGTCCCTTCGATCAAAGGTAATCGGGCAGGAGGACCATGGGTTCAACTTTGGGGCGACTGGCTCTACCGCGTATACGTCCCTTAACGCGCGCTTCCGCTCCCTCATGGGGATGTGGGTTGCGTATATCATGTTCACCGTCCGCACTTGTGGGGGAAAACCCTTCTGTGCACTGTTGTTCAGCGGCCGGGGCTCTTCGTCGTCATCGCTATGCAGCCCCTTGTCGTTATTTTCGGCATTTAACTTACCTGCCTTCTTGAACACCCAACAATCCTTGTTGGTTTGATTGGCCGGCTTTTCGGGGGTGCCATGTATCTGGCACAAGCAGTCGAGTATTCGGTCCAAACTGGACGGCCCCCTAGGATTTCTTTTGAATGGCTTTTTCTGCTGACCGGATTTATAGCCTCTGAATCCGGCATTAACTACCGTATCCTCAGCATTGTCGCCGTTAATGCGGCGCTTCTGCTTGTTGCGACGCGACCTGCCACTACTGTCCCTGGTATCCGAATTACCAGGGTTCTTGGTCATATTGTTGCTATGAGCAAGCCAGCTGTCTTCTCCCGTGCAAAAGCGGGTCATGAGTGTCATGAGTGCTGCCATAGATTTCGGCTTTTCCTGTCCAAGGTGCCGGGCAAGCCAATCATCACGGATATTATGCTTGAAGGCTGCTAGGGCCTTTGCGTTCGAACAGTCGACTATTTGATTTTTCTTTGTTTGGAACCGTGTCCAGAATTGCCTGGCCGATTCCTCTGGCTGCTGAATTACGTGGCTTAGGTCATCGGCGTCTGGTGGTCGCGCATAAGTGCCCTGGAAATTGTCAAGGAATGCGGCTTCCAGGTCCTCCCAACAACTGATTGATCCTGCTGGCAAGCTGTTAAGCCAATGCCGAGCTGGTCCTTTAAGCTTGAGTGGGAGGTAGTTGATGGCGTGGAGATCATCGCCGCGGGCCATGTGGATATGAAGGAGATAATCCTCGATCCATACCGCAGGAACTGTTGTGCCATTATATGATTCGATGTTTATGGTTTTGAAACCCTCGGGGATTTGATGATCCATTACTTCGTCTGTGAAGCATAGTGGGTGTGCGGCGCCTCTGTACTGGGCTATATCACGACGTAGCTCCAATGAGCTTTGTCTACTGTGTTCGGCCCTACCGGATTTGTGTCCGGCGTGACGGTTACTGTCTCGAGTCGTGGGGCGCCCACGTGATCTGCAGATCGATCTTGTTTGCCTTGCCATGTCCTCCAACATATCTCGCAGGTCAGGCGCATTTTCCCGTGCCTTGGTACGGGGTGCGGCTTGAGTGGAGGGCCGAGAGGCCTCTCTGTCATGGCCACGAGGTGGCCGGTCGGCCGTATCGAGTGCTGGTGATGTTGGTTTAAGTGCTTCCTCCTCTAATCGGGGTAGCAACCTGCGCTTTAGGTAGCTCTTGGAGGGGCGTTCGAGTTTATGCTCTTCGGCCGCAAGGACTTCAGTCCATCTGTCAACTAGCAAATCTTGATCAGCTCTAAGCTGTTGCGTTTTTTCTTGAGGCTTCTTGCCGTGGCCATAAGCCTGCGTTGAAAACGCTCTTGCTCGATGGAATCCTCTGGCACGATGAATTCATCGTCGTCGAGGCTTGCCTCATCTAAGGAGGGAGGCATATAATTATCATCCTCGACCTCTCTGTCTGCCGCACTCTCATGAGGGCTGGCTTCTCCATCCTCCCATGCTGAATCTTGCTGGAGGGGGTTTTCTTCGGCACTCTGTGGAGTATTATTATCTCCCGTGCTGGAATCACGGTATTTGCTTTGGCGGGATTTTGAGCGGCGCCACTGACGCTGGCGCTTAGGCTGTTTCTTGGAGGGGTCATCCTCCGCTGTTCCATCGCCATCTCCTTCTTTTGGGGTGTCCACCATGTATATGTCATATGACGAGGTGGTTTTCCAGGGCCCAATAGGCGCTGGTTCTTCATCGGCGTCCATACCGTCGATGTCTTCGGAGTCGAAGTCGAGCATGTAGGTTAAATCGTCGACAGTGGCTACAAAGTGGGTGGTGGGTGGGCGTTGAATTTCTTCATCGTCCGTATCCCGACCTTGCTGACCGTAGTCCGGCCAGGGCTCTCCTGATAAAGAGAGAGACTTTATTGTCTTCAGAATATCGCCTAAAGGCGAGTGCTGAAAGATGTCCGCGGCAGTAAACTCCATGATCGGCTCCCAATCAGATTCGATCAGCAGGGGCGCGGAGGGTTCGCAGTCCGGAGTGGAGTCCGGCTCCTTGGAGTCACGAGTCTCGCGGAGTGCAAGGCTGGTGTTTAGCTCGATCGCCGTTGGGATCGCAGCCCCCGAGGCGGCGTCCAACCACCGATCCTCGATCAGCGCAGTTGGCTCCGAATTAAGGGTCGAAGGAGATGCGGGTGCGGCCTCCAGGGCACTGTTCGGCGGCAGAGCTAGATCATGCTCGTCGTGACAGTGCGGTGCGCTCGGCAGTGGCTCGAATCCGTCGAAGATCAAGTCCCCGCGGATGTCAGCAGTGTAGTTTAAACTTCCAAATCTGACCTGACGGCCAGGGGCATAGCTTTCGATCTGCTCCAGATGGCCAAGTGAATTGGCCCGCAGTGCAAAGCCGCCGAAGATGAAGATCTGTCCGGGGAGAAAGGTCTCACCCTGGACTGCATCGCTATTGATGATCGTAGGAGCCATCAAGCCTAACGGCGACGACACAGAGGAACTCTCAATGAAAGCACCAATGTCGGTGTCAAAACCGGCGGATCTCGGGTAGGGGGTCCCAAACTGTGCGTCTAGGCCGGATGGTAACAGGAGGCAAGGGACACGAAGTTTTACCCAGGTTCGGGCCCTCTTGATGGAGGTAAAACCCTACGTCCTGCTTGATTAATATTGATGATATGGGTAGTACAAGAGTAGATCTACCACGAGATCGGAGATGCTAAACCCTAGAAGCTAGCCTATGGTATGATTGTTGTTCTGTATGTTGTCCTACAAACTAAAACCCTCTGGTTTATATAGACACCGGAGAGGGTTAGGGTTACACAAAGTCGGTTATAATGGTAGGAGATCTATATATCCGTATCCGCCAAGCTTGCCTTCCACGCCAAGGAAAGTCCCTTCCGGACACAGGACGAAGTCTTCAACCTTGTATCTTTATAGTCCAGGAGTCTGGCTGAAGGTATAATCCGGCCATCCGGACACCCCCTAATCTAGGACTCCCTCACACCATCTATTGGAACCACGAGAAAAACATCCGTGTCTCCAAATGCGTTTGAATCCTCCAAACCCTTCCCTTTACATTCTTGCAAGTTGCATGCTTTACTTTCCGCTGCTCATATACTCTTTTGCATACTTGCTTGAAGTGTGTGGAGATTGCTTGACTTGTGCTAAGATAGCTAAAATCTGCCAAGAACTAAAATTGGGAAAAGGCTAGATTTTTATTTCGTCAAGTAGTCTAATCACCCCCCCTCTAGACATACTTTCGATCCTACAAGTGGTATCCGAGCTTTGGTCTCCATTTGCTTTGATTTCCATAGATTTTTGCGGTCATAGCCTTGGTTTCACAACCTTGGAGAGTATGGCATCTAGCAAGGGAAATTATCACCATAGAGGTCCTTACTTTGATGGCACTAATTTTGCTAGTTGGAAGCATAAGATGAAAATGCATATTCTTGGACATAACCCCGCCGTTTGGGCTATTGTGTGTATTGGCTTGCAAGGTGAATTCTTTGATGGGAAAGAACCGAACCGTGAAGCCACCGCGGAAGAGTTGAAAATGCTGCAATACAACGCTCAAGCTTGTGATATCCTCTTCAAAGATTGTGCCCCGAAGAATTCAACAAAATCAGTCGTCTTGAGAATGAAAGGAAAGTTGGGATACTTTGATTGATATGCACGAAGGTACCGACTCTGTCAAGGAATCCAAATTGGATGTGCTTCAAAGTCAACTTGACAAGTTCAAAATGAAGGATGGTGAAGGTGTTGCTGAAATGTACTCTAGGCTTGCTCTTATCACAAATGAGATTGCCGGCTTAGGGAGTGAAGAGATGACCGATAGATTCATCATCAAGAAGATCCTAAGAGCCTTGGATGGAAAATATGATACCGTGTGCACATTGATCCAAATGATGCCAAATTACAAAGATCTCAAGCCAACAGAAGTCATCGGAAGAATTGTTGCTCATGAGATGTCACTCCAGGATAAAGAGGAACTTCACAAATCAAGTGGTGCTTACAAAGCCTCATGTGAAGCCCCCACATCATCAGTGAGAAACAAACCTTCAATGAAGAATTGAGCTTAATGGTGAAGAACTTCAACAAGTTCTATAAGAGTAGAAGCAAAGAGAGAAGCTCCAAGTCAAGGTCCTACAATGACCAAAGATCTTCTAGTCGAGAGCGAAATTGCTACAATTGTGGAAGGCCCGGACACTATTCCAATGAGTGTACGGCCCCCTACAAGAGAAGAGAAGATTCTCCCAAGAGAAGAAGTAGAAGAGAAGAATCACCATCTAGAGAAAGAAGGAGTAGAGATGATCGTTATGAACGAAGATACTCACGGAGAAGCAAGGATTCGGAAAGGAAGGAAAAATCATCAAGGAGCTACACAAGACGAAGACATCAAGCTCATGTTGGTGAATGGGTATCCGGCTCCGACTCCGACAGCCACTCCGAGAGAAGTTATCACTCCGACTTCGAAGATACTCAAGATGAAGGTGTTGCCGGTCTAGCACTTGTGTCAACCAACTCCTACGACATATTTGACTCACCAAATGAAGGAATTGGAAGATGCTTCATGGCCAAAGGTCCTAAGGTAACACACCCCGAGTATGTTGATTTCAATAGTGATGAAGATGACTTGTTAGGTGATGATTTGCTTGTTGACAACTCTAGTGATGAATACTATGATGAAACGTCAATTAATCATGCTAATCAAGATAAAACTAATGACAATGATAAGGAGAAGATTGAGGCTCTAACTAAAGAACTAAACACTCTTAAGTTAGCTCATGAAACTATCTTCGAAGATCATCGAGAACTTTTAAGAGCTCATGAGAAATTACGCTTTGAAAAGCTCAATCTTGAGCAAGAGCATGAGTTCTTAAAAGCAATCAATGATGATCTCCGCAAGAAAAGTTCTTCTTACATTGCCAAGTGTTTACTCTTATCCACTTACATGCCTCAAGTCAAGTCTACTAACAAGAACAAGAAAGATTCTTCCTCTAGCAGTAACAATGATCATGCTAAATCCAATATTGTTGCTTCTAGTAGTTCTCTTGATTCCACTAATGATTCTCTTAGCCAAGTTACACTTGAGCAAGAAAATAGCTTATTGAAGGGAATTATAGAGAAAGGAGTGTACAAAAGCCTTGCCGGGAGTAAGCAATTCGAGGAAATTGTGCGCAAGCAAGGAATGCACCGGAAGAATCAAGGTGTTGGTTTTGAACGAAAGTTCAATGCCAATGGAGTTGAGTGGGAAGAAGATCAATACCCCAAGACAAAATTTGTTCCTCAACAAGAGAAGTATGATACTTCTTTCAAGGGGACACAAGCTCAAGATGATCTTCCACCACAAGACTACAAGCAAAAAGGCAGGGACAAGCTTCAAGAGGAAATTGATGCATTTGAAGAAGCTCCTAAGACCTTCGTCAAGTGGATTCCCAAGACTACTTCAAGTTCCACTTCATCAAGTACTACTACAACTCCAAGGATTCCCATCAATATGGTGTGGGTCCAAAAGAAGAAGAACTAGAGAGTTCTTGAGGGTGACTCCGCCAACATACTTCACTCTTATCATTTTGGCAAGAACAAGTGCAATCAACTTCCACATCTTGCACTAGTTCAAGGAGTCACAAACCCTCTTGTTGGTAAGACAATGGACAAGGTAACCTAAAAGTTTTCATGGACATCATCTTGTGTGTGCATCACTCTATGTCTACGGATATCCTTGTTTGTTCCTTGTGGGACTAACCCATGTAGGTATTGAAAGTGCAATTCACTCAAATGGATAGCTCCAAGTGATCTACATCAACATTGAGCATCCACATCTTCAACATCTACATGAAGTCATAATCGACAAAACCCGAGGTTAGTTCATCCCTCTAAGGGGGGATATCACGTCTAGGGGGAGCTTTACTCTAAGACTTGAGCTAAAGCAACTCTAAAGATGTGAACACAACAATGCTTTATGTAAAAGTGGTAACCCCACTTGAGCTTAAACGATGAGTATGACCTATGATCAAGTGTTCTCACTTGACTCCTAAGTCAATATACTCATATATAGATGACCTTGTCATCGCAAATTGCTTGATAGATGCTAGAATTGGTTGTGCATGCCTTGTCACATATTTCATTTGCCATCTTATTGTGTGAGCATGCTGGTTGCATATTTTACTCTTTCGAGGACATCCACTTGTTGTTTTGATTGTTTGGTTTTATTTCCTTTTGCCAAGCGGATGGACAAGAATGCCTAAGAACCTCCTCTAGCTATCTATGCTTTTCTCGTCTCAAACTCTATTCATGCTACATCACAAAATTTGATCAAGTCAGATTCGAACCACTCTGTGTGAGGAGCGCTCGGAGTCCCCGATTCGTCATAGACTTAAACTTCCAAAACCTCTTTATGATTCTCGGTCTGACCGATACCCCACTTTCGGTCCTACCGAGATCGTTAAGTTGATCTAGGTTTTCGATCTCGGTGCAACCGATTTGAACCATTCGGTCGCACCGAGTTGCAACAACTGTATACAGTTTTGCATCTCGGTGCCACCGAATTGTTCCACTCGGTCACACCGATAGGGTCGGGCTATATATAGTCACGGGCAAAAATTTGGAAATTTCTCCGAACCCCTTCGCCCACGCGATAGCCTGCTCTGCCAACTTGGTCTCTGGATCGTCTCCTCGCCGCCAGCCGCCTCCAGTCGCTGGTCTCCGTCGCCGTCAACGGAAATTCAACCCCGCTGTTGCCGCCGTAGCGAGTCTCCGCTGAACTAGGGTATGGACTCGATCTTTGTGCTATTCCCCATTCCGATTCTTAGCACATTGTGATCATCATGATTCTTGCCACGTTTGTTAAACTCCTATCCAGTCAATGCGTTCGTAGATTAGTTTTGATTCGAAAATTTTAGGGTTAGGTTTCCGCCGAAACCATCTCGGACCCACCGAGTTGAAAAACTCGGTCCCACCGATTTGGCTCATGCCATTGCACAAGTGAGACTCGGTCTGACCGAGAATTACTTACCGGTGTGACCGAGTTTGGAACTTTGTGAAACCCTAGCAGTCTCGGTGCCACCGAACTGTGACTCAGTCTGACCGAGTTCACTAGTTTAGGTTCCAAAACTGCTTCGGTATCACCGAGTTTAAAAATCGGTAGCTCTGAGATGATTTTAGTGGGAAACTAAAACTAAGATTTTGAATCATTCTTTTGCAAAAATCTCTACATTTTGTGATGCTCGTCCACTCTACCTCATCTATAAACTATTCACAGGGTCAGCAGTCAGCTTGTTCATCATGTCAGACCAAAGTGATAGCTAGAACATGTCAGAACAGCCAGTGTAGATGAGTGAGGGCACTAGTCCCTCAAGTTCCTCAGATGATGGCAGCAGGAGCACCCCTAGCAATCTGCCTAAAGCTGCCACAAGACAGAGAAAGAAGAGAACCTCAGAATCAGAGGATGAGGACTATGTGGCAGAAGAGGAAGCAACTTCAAAGAGAGTAGTGCTCGAGAAGGAACATGGCTCAGCTCAAGGCACAAAGCCAGGATTGAAAATCAAAAGGCCAGTAGGTAGGCAGCCTATGCCAAAGGCCAGAGCCTCAACTCAGATTCCTGAAAAGCCTGCAACCATAGAGCCAGTTGCTGCTGAAGGAAAGAAAAGGAACGAAAGGGTCAAGAAGACCGTAGCCAGAGTGCTTGGAAAGGCTTCCATCATGGAAGAAGAGGAAGAAGAAGAGGTTGCTGCACCAGCACCTAAGGCACCTAAGCTTATGGGTGATGCTATCAGGACAGGGGCTGCTGCATCTAAGCCCAAGGAAGCACCCAAGGCTGCATCAAAGGTCAAGACAGCTCCAAAGAGAAATACGAGGAGCATACCTGCAATTGAGAAGAATAAGGCCCCGGTGCCTGAAGCTGCTGAAGAAGATGATGAAGAGCATGTTTTGAGAAAGCTCAAGCCCAAGATCCCAGACCACAATGATGCTCATCCTGTGGCTGAGGACATGAAGCTCAGAGTAGACTCAGGGCTGAGGAAGTGGAGAGAAGCAGATCCGTATGCTTCAAGGAGAAGAACTGCTGTTGATTACAGGTTTCACACTAAGGAATAGCAGGACTTCTATGAGACAGTTTTGTTGGAAAAGAAGCCCATAGTTTGTGACATGAGATGGGTTGATTGGGAGTACATCAAGGACAAAGAAGAACACTACCCTGGAGTGTATGACAGCTTCATTGCTTGTGGAGTAGCAGACTTTGTTGGGCAGAAGCTCACAAAGTGGAACGAGGAACTCATTATGCAATTCTACTCCACAGCACATTTCTACCCAGATGGAAAGATCACATGGATGTCTGAAGGTACGAGGTACCAATCTACTGTTGCTGAGTGGGCACAGCTCATCAATGCCCTAGAGGAGCATGAGGATGACTTCGATGGACCACAACTGAATGCCAAACATGTACAAGGAGATTCCAAATGAAGAACTTGATACGTTCAAGTTTGGCTCAGTACACTATCTTCTGTCAGGGCTGCCAACTATCAACTGGATCCTTAGGCACACCTTGTTGCCCAAGTCTGGAGATCACAAGATGATTAGGGGCCACGCGATCAACTTGCTTCATATCTTTGACGTGCCACGGAAATTCAAAGTCATGAGCCTTATGATTGAAACAATCAAGAGGATAGCAGCAGACCAGAAGAGGAGCTGTGGATATGCCCCACAGATTCAGGAGCTCATCAACTCCAAGATGGGCACAGGCATATACTTATTGGACAAGGAACACCTGCCCATCCGTCCAGATTTTGAAGATAATCAAGTTGTCATGAATGAGAATGAACCATCATCTGCATAAGCACAAGCAAGGAAGGAGAAGGCAAGGAAGGAGAAAGCTGCCAAGATGCCAACTCAAGAGGAGGCATCTGAGTATTTCTTGAAAACCAAACAAGAGCAGCTTGGTTACTTAATTGCATCCACCCTGCGGATTGAGCAAGGACTAGCCACCCTAACTCGGAACCAGGCAAGCTTAGAGAGGATCATGGAACAAAAGTTCTATGACTTGGATGTCAAAGTGACAGAGATTCAGTCTGCAGTGGAACAACTTCAGGATGACATGCAGGAGAGGAGAGGCAAGACTACAACTAATGCATTTGCCAGAGTGCCAAGAGCTCAGAGATCACATGCAGTGCCAGTTGCTGACACCAGAGCCACCACTTCTGCACCAGCTACAGCCTCAGTTCCACCAGCTCCAGCATCCACTTCAGCCTCGACTCCGACCACGTCTACAGAAGGCTTCGTCCTTGGAGTGCTCCGGACTCCACCACCACCTGAAGATCAAGCCTGAGTGTCCACTTAGCACTATGCATTTTCTAGGAACTTTTTGGTAACTTGTTGCCAAAGGGGGAGAAAATGTATAGATCATAGGCTTCGAGAGAGAGAGTGTTGCTTTTATTCTCTCTTGTTTTATTTGGTGGTTTTTCGAACTTTGTTTGCTTTTGTGTGACATACTATGTCATTGCTCGTGAGACATTGATGATCATGTGTTTGATCATAAGCTACACTTAATGTTTGCTTAATATTATCATCTTATCTATCTTATGTGATCATTCACTATTCTTGGTGATGAGTGCATGTATTTCATTCTTATCATTTTAAGCGCTCCACCAAGATGTATGTGACATGGAAGAGTAACCCATGACTCTAACTCTTTGTGCATTTGCAGTCCAAAGCAAATTTTAAATATGCACAAATTTAGGGGGAGCTCTTACTTGTCACATACTTCTCAAAGAGACGATATATTTCATGCTTATTATCATTTGTCGAAGCTTTGATCTATATGTTGTCATCAATTACCAAAATGGGGGAGATTGAAAGTGCAACTATCCCTAGGTGGTTTTGGTAATTCATAACAACATATAGCTCATTGAGCTAATGCTATTCCAAGATGACTATTTCAGGAAAGCTCAATGATTGGCATGGCATGGATGTGAAAGTGGAACCCTCAAAATGCTAAGGACAAAGGATTGGCTCAAGCTCAAAAGCTCAAGACTCTTCATTTTATATTTTAGTGATCCAAGATCACATTGAGTCTTTAGGAAAAGCCAATACTATCAAGGAGGGATGAGGTGTTGCTTAATGAGCCTCTTGCTTCATGTGCTTAGTGATATGCTCCAAAACCCTCAACTACTTTCCCATATCCACATATGACCTAAACCCTAAGCCAAACTCGGTCCTACCGATTCTTTCTATCCGGCGCCACCGAGTTTCACTTGTCATAAGCCACTGCCAAACCCTAAGCAAATCGGTTCTACCGATAGGGATCTCGGTCTCACCGAGATGGGATTGCAAACTCTCTATTTCCCTTTCATAACTTTTCGGTCTCACCGAAAGAGCGAATCGGTCCCACCGAGATTGCAATGTAAATTCAGTGTTTCCTTTTTGTAACTTTTCGGTCTCACCGAAAGAGCAAATCGGTCCCACCAGTTTGCCTGACCAACTCTCTGGTTAGCTAATTACCAAAATCGGTCTCACCGAGTTTGTGTAATCGGTCTCACCGAGATTACGTTATGCCCAAACCCTAACCATATCGGTCCTACCGAGTTGCATGTCAGTCCCACTGAAAATCTCTAACGGTCACTAGGTTTACCTTTTCGGTCCGACCGAGTTTGTTGATTCGGTCCCACCGAGATTGGAAAACTGTGTGTAACGGTTGGATTTTGTGTGGAGGCTATATATACCCCTCCACCTCCTCTTCATTCGTGGAGAGAGCCATCAGAACACATACACAATTCCAACTCATATGTTCTGAGAGAGAACCACCTACTCATGTGTTGAGACCAAGATATTCCATTCCTACCATATGAATCTTGATCTCTAGCCTTCCCCAAGTTGCTTTCCACTCAAATCTTGTTTCCACAAAATCCAAATCCTATGAGAGAGAGTTGAGTGTTGGGGAGACTATCATTTGAAGCACAAGAGCAAGGTGTTAATTACCTACACACCATTTGTTACTTCTTGGAGAGTGGTGTCTCCTAGATTGGCTAGGTGTTACTTGGGAGCCTCCGACAAGATTGTGGAGTTGAACCAAGGAGTTTGTAAGGGCAAGAAGATCGCCTACTTCGTGAAGATCTACCGCTAGTGAGGCAAGTCCTTCGTGGGCGATGGCCATGGTGGGATAGACAAGGTTGCTTCTTCGTGGACCCTTTGTGGGTGGTTGCTTCTTCGTGGACCCTTCGTGGGTGGAGCCCTCCGTGGACTCGCGCAACCATTACCCTTCGTGGGTGGAGCCCTCCGTGGACTCGCGCGACCGTTACCCTTCGTGGGTTGAAGTCTCCATCAACGTGGATGTAGGATAGCACCACCTATCCGAACCACGGGAAAAACATCTGTGTCTCCAATTGCGTTTGAATTCTCCAAACCCTTCCCTTTACACTCTTGCAAGTTGCATGCTTTACTTTCCGTTGCCAATATACTCTTTGCATGCTTGCTTGAATTGTGTGATGATTGCTTGACTTGTCCTACAATAGCTAAAATCTGCCAAGAACTAAAATTGGGAAAAGGTTAAGTTTTTATTTGGTCAAGTAGTCTAATCACCCCCCCTCTAGACATACTTTCGATCCTACACTGGCACTTGCGCACATCCAGTGGTGCCCTCAGCTTCGCGGAGATGGCCCAGAATGACGGCGGTGATGGCAAGTGCGGCGGCCGGCGTTCGGGCGTCGAATGAGTCGACAGTGCAGGGCATGGCAGGAGCCGCGGTTAGGCGCATTGGACTCGTGGGGGTGCGGTGAGCTCAATGGTAGGCTTGGACGCATGGTTGCACGACCGTAGCCGTGGTGGCGACATGGCCGGCGGCGATGAGCAATCGGCTCCGATGGCCATGGTGGCTAGGAGGCGCGGACGAGCATGGGGAGAGAGGGGAAAGAGACAGGGGCTCATGGCGAATCCAGCAGAATCAACGACGAGGCCGGGGAGGGTCTAGAGCTAGCGAATCCACGCTGGCGAGCTTCAGTGGCCGACGATGAAGAAGATGGAGATGGCGTTGATGCAGAGCTTCCCGGGTCGCCTGGCTCGTTGAGGACGTAGCAGGCGGCGAGGTGGAGCTCACCAGTTTTGCCTACTAATGGCGCACTACTGGTGCGCCATTAGTAGCACGCCACCAGTATTTTTTACTAATGGCGCACCACTGGTGCGCCATTAGTATACCTAGAGGTGCGCCATTACTATCTGACTTAGTAATGGCGCACCACATAGAAGTGCGCCATTAGTAATAATATTTTTTTCAATTTTTTTTTCATTTTTTTAAATTCAATTTTTTTTCATTTTTTTTCTTAATCTCGGGTCACTATGGCTTAATCTCAGGTCAAATCGCACTCTGTGGTCAAACTTCCCAAAAGGTCACCCATCCTCACACTACTCCAGCCCAAGCACGCTTAACTTCATAGTTCTATCCAACCCCAGCACCACCTCACTTCACAGGCACTTGTTGATATATCTATCATATCAATCCTAGTAAACATTACTGATGTCTAGGACTTTGTTCATGTTCATGAGTATGATGAACTTTTGAAAAAATATTTCAAACTTCCCGATCATATTACGTATCATATTTTGAAAAATAATTCAATTTTTTTTCAAAACCATTTTTTTCTGTTACTAGTGGCGCACCTAGCATACGGTGCGCCACTAGTAAGTTTGAAATTTTTTTTGCCTCCGGATCTTAGAAGCCCCGTAACTTTTTTTCTGTTAGGTTTTTGGGGATTTTGAAAATGTTTAACAAGGTTCCCCCAGATAAATTCGGATGTAACTTTTCGAGTAGATGATTTTTCATATAAAAAACTTTTTCATCCGAGTTCGTACGCAAAAGTTATGCCCATTTTACAAATTCTCGAGAGATTTCGCAAATAAAGTCGAAATTCATATTTGTAAATTTTCACAACAACTAGACCACATATCACATGGGAAACTTATTTTCTTTTATTTTTCGACATTTCCATCATTTATTTTTATTTTTTTAAACTGAAAAGGCGGTCCACAAGGGGGGGTGCATTCAGTGGAAGTGCTAGCCAAGTTACTAATGGCGCACCATGGGAGTGGTGCGCCATTACTAGTTCAACTAGTAATGGCGCACCACTCCCACGGTGCGCCATTAGTAGTTTTGAAAAAAATTTAATTTTTTTTACTAATGGCACACCGTGGGAGTCACACCACTCCCACGGTGCGCCATTAGTAGTTCTGAAAAAAAATTAAAATTTTTTTTACTAAATTTTTACTAATGGCGCACCGTGGATGTGGTGCGCCATTTGTATTTGGGCACTAATGGTGCACCAACACATGGTGCGCCATTAGTATATACTAATGGCGCACCACATGTCTGGTGCGCCATTAGTGTCATTTCCATCTATAGCCCTTTTCCTAGTAGTGTAGAGGCCAGGGGAGAGAGCAGAGAGTGAAGGGAGAGTGACAGAGAGTCGAGGGGGTCTGCGTGGCGTCTCCAGGGGTCACGGGAGCAAGCAGGGAGGCAGGAGGTGGCGTGCGGCGGCCGTGCGCACGTCGGGCACACGCTGTGCATCCGACTTGCGGGAGGAAAAAGACCTCCCTTCCACTGGTGGGCTGGGCCGGCCAGATGGGCTGCCAGGTGAGCGCGAGGTAAGTGCTTTCTCCCTCTCTCTCTTATTTGTTTCAGTTTTTCTAATTTCTGCTACTGTTTTGCAAATAAAATACTAACCAAAACACTTTGGTTAATTCTGTAAATTTTTGTGAGGAATATTTGAAATATTTTCAAACCACACAACAAATTTCAGAATATTTGGAGCAACCAATATTTAATGGTAAATTTTAAACTCCAACTCAAATACCATAATGATTTAATTCAATGACCAAAATGTCCTGGAAAAATATGCATCATCTCTGGTAGAGGCTTTCACCTTTTTCCATAAATCATGAACATTTTAAAAGGATCTTTTGAGGTCATTGAAAATATTTTGGTTGAACCTATTTCAATTGCATTTGTGCTAGGGTTTATCAATCCCCAATTCAACTTCATTTGAAATTTAAACATGATGCACAAGGCAAACCTATAACATACCAGAACTAGGGATGTGACAACTCGCCCCCACTCGAAAAAATCTCGTCCTGAGATTCAGGAGTTGGCGGAAAGAAAGCGGGGTACTCAAGTCGAAGACGATCTTCTCGCTCCCAAGTAGCTTCTCTCTCGGCATGATGAGACCACTGAACCTTGAGAAACTTGATGTTATGACGTCGAGTGACACGCTCTGCTTGATCCAGAATGCGAACGGGGTACTCTCGATAAGTGAGGTTATCTTGGAGATCAAGCGTTTCATGGTCCACTCCGCGGATGGGATCAGAGAAGCAACACCTGAGTTGAGAGACGTGGAAGACATCATGAACTCGAGAAAGATGTGGGGGTAGCTCCAATTTGTAGGCAACCTCTCCTCGTTTAGCGAGAATGCAAAAAGGACTGATGTAACGAGGAGCCAACTTGCCCTTGATACCGAAATGATGGGTACCCTTCAAAGGAGTAAACCAAAGGTAATCCTTGTCACCAACTTCATAAGCCACTTCCTTATGACGACGGTCATACTAGCTCTTTTGACGAGATTGGGCTGTTTTCAAATTCTCACGAATGATGCGAACTTGCTCTTCTGCCTCCTGGATCATATCTAGTTTGAAGAATTGCCTTTCACCAGTTTCTGACCAGTTCAAAGGTGTTCGACATCTTCGTCCATACAGAATCTCGAAGGGTGCTTTCTTAAGACTGGATTGGTAGCTATTGTTATAAGCAAACTCGGCAAAGGGAAGACATTTCTCCCAATCCATACCGAATGAGATAACGCAAGCTCTAAGCATGTCTTCGAGAATTTGGTTGACCCTTTCCACCTGACCACTTGACTGAGGGTGGAAAGCGGTACTGAAGGAAAGACGGGTGCCCATGGCAGTTTGGAAACTTTCCCAGAAATGAGAGGTGAAAAGACTGCCACGATCTGAATTGGTCTCTAGTGGAACACCATGGAGTGACACTAATCAGGAGATATATAAGTCAGCGAGCTAACTAGCAGTGATACTCTCTCGAACAGGTAGGAAGTGAGCCACTTTGGAAAGACGATCAATGACTACGAAGATAGCATTATTTCCTTTCTTGGTCCTGGGAAAGCCGGTGATGAAGTCCATACCAACTTTGTCCCATTTCCACTCGGGAATAGCTAAAGGTTGAAGGGTGCCAGCAGGTCTTTGATGCTCTGCCTTAACGCGATGACAAATGTCAGAGTTGGCAATATACTGAGCGATTTCTCTCTTCATCCTAGTCTACCAGAATCTTTGGCGTAGGTCCTGATACATCTTTGTACTACCGGGTTGAATCGTGAGAGGGGATTCATGGGCCTCCTTAAGGATCAGTTGTTGCATCTGTTGACATTTGGGAACCACCAAACAGTTTCCAAAGTAAACAACACCTCGTTCATCCATAGAGAAACAGTCGGCAACTCCCTTGGAAATATTTTTCTTGATCCGGGAGATTCCCGTATCATGCTTCTAAGCCTCTATGATCTGATCCGTAAGGGTAGGTTTCGCCACCAAGGTAGAAAGGGAACCATGTGAAGGTTAAGCTTACAGAATCCCTCATGAAGGGGTGGTTGACATTTTTGCAACATGAGGTTGTTGCAATTGGATTTACGACTTAAAGCATCAGCCATGACATTGGCTTTGCCTGGGGTGTAGGTGATTCCTAAGTCGTAATCCGAGATCAACTCCAACCAACGTCTCTGTCTGAGAATCAGATCCGATTGGGTGAAGATATACTTGAGACTCTGATGGTCAATGTAGATTTTGCAACGGTTACCAAGAAGGTAATGTCGCCAAGTCTTAAGTGCATAGACTACGGCTGCAAGCTCTAGATCATGTGTAGGATAATTTTCCTCATGTGGATGCAACTGTCGAGATGCATAGGCAATCACATGACGATCCTGCATAAGAATGCAACCTAGTCCATGACGCGAAGCGTCGCAATAGATAACAAAGTCTTTAGTGAAGTCTGGTGGCATGAGTATGGGCGCAGAAGTCAGGCGTCTTTTCAGTTCCTGAAAACTATGCTCACACTATGGGGTCCACTCAAACCTTTTATCTTTCTTTAGAAGCTCCGTGAGGGGTTTGGCCACTTTGGAGAAGTTCTCAATGAAGCGGCGACAATAACTGGCTAGACCAAGGAAACTCCTAACTTGTTTGACCGTTTCGGGTGGAGTCCAATCGAGAACGGCTTTAACTCTCTCGGGATTGACAGAAATGCCCTTACCAGAGATCACACGGCCTAGATAGGTCACTTCTGGCAACCAAAATTCACACTTGGAGAACGTGGCATAAAGGCGGTGCTCTCTGAGTTTTTCTAACACAAGTCTAAGATGTTCAGCATGCTCTTCCTCGATCTTCGAGTAAATAAGAATATCATCGAGATAAACCACGACGAACTTATCTAAGTACTCCATAAAGATCGAGCTCATCAAGCGGGAGAAAGTAGCTGGAGCATTGGTTAGGACGAAAGACATCACGGTGTACTCGTATTGACCATAACGAGTGACAAAGGCCATTTTGGGGATGTCCCCGTTTCTGATTTTGATTTGGTGGTAGCCTAACCTCAAATCCATCTTGGAAAAGACTGAGGATCCAGCGAGCTGATCATACAGGTCATTGATCCTGGGGAGCGGATACTTGTTCTTTGTCGTGACCACATTAACAGGACGATAATCTACAACCATCTGATCCGTACCATCCTTCTTCTTGACGAAGAGGACAGGACAAGCCCAAGGAGAAGAACTGGGATGGATGAAACCTTTTTGCAAGGACTCATCAAGCTGTTTCTTAAGCTCAGCTAACTCCAAAGATGCCATCTTGTATGGTCTCCTAGAGATTGGAACAGTTCCTGGGATAAGTTCTATGACAAACTCTACATCTCTGTCAGGTGGAACACCTGGCAGTTCTTCTGGAAAGACATCTGGGAAGTCACGAATTACCGGAATATCTTCAAGGTCTGGAAGAGGGCTGGCATTAAGAGAATAGAGTTGACGCCTTGCAACTCTAGTGGAGACATTGAATATTTTGCTAGATGGATGTGTAAGTTGAACAGATCTAGTGTAAAAATCGATCTTGGCATGATGAGCTGTCATCCAGTCCATGCCCAAGATGATGTTAATATCTGAAGACTTGAGAGATATTGTAGCGACCCGACCCGAATGGATCAAGTCTCTGTGCTTAAGTGTCATCCCGACCCGAATCGGTATGCTGACACACATAGTACTCGAGGATTTATAACAGAGGTAAATCACATGTATAAGTAACGTAAGATACTATTACCTCAATCCAAAATAGCGGAAGTAACAAGGTTGTGGATTCCCATCAACACCAATGGCAAAGTTGAGTGTAGAAATCGTAACCCTAACGTATCACTTACTCGTCGTAAGATATCCTGCAACATGAGACGTTGCAGCCACAAAGGGTCAGTACATTGAATGTACTGGCAAATTCACACCAGAGGATAATGATGAATAAAGGCTATCACTACATGCATATTTGGCTGGTGGAAAGGCTCTGGGTTATAATTTTTTTGCGAAAAGCCAATTTTTCCCTACTGCAAAGGAATACATTTTAATTAACTATCATGGTGGTTGTTGAAAATTGAGAATGGTTGACAGCATTCTCAATCCCAATTAAGTAACATCATTAAACCCAACAAAATTAATTTAAGGTAACATGATGAGATTCACATGATAATCCAAGTACTAGATACTCAAAACGTCCATAATCGGGTACACGGCTAATCATGATTAGTTTATACACTCTGCAGAGGTTTGCACACTTTTCCCCACAAGACCCGATCTCCTCCGTTGGATTTGTCGCACTACAAGGTGTTTGAGAAACGGATGACCGAGACATAGTCTTTCAGAAGCGTTTGCACCTTACAATGGGTAGACCGTTCCACCTACAACCCCTACATCTGCTAGTCTACCACTGTAAGAGTTCACACAACTTAATCAACTATACTAGAGCCCATAATAGCTTGTGGCTGCACACGGAAGCTTCTAGTATGAATAATCTCATGATCCCTTTGAACCTGGGTGGAGGTCCATAAAAAACAGGCAATCCTGGAATACCCAGGTGCCTAGATAGGCAATCACTGGAATACCCAGGTGCCTCAATCCACCCAGATGTGTGTTAAAGTTGCCACCTTAAGTAAACCATTAATTAACAATCTCACATCTGTCATGAAATACTCTCAAACCCAATCAACGTCTATGAGCATAGCATGGCAATATAAGCATAACGTAATAGTAACTCCCAAGGTTTGAATGCAGGGCAGTAGGTTCCCACCTCATCAACTACTTCCCAATACCCACATGTTATCAATCCTACTCATGCAATGTTTGAGGGTGAAACTAATGCATAAAAACTGGGTATGAAAGGGATATGATCAAAGTGTGAACTTGCATGCAATATTGATGAAGATGATTCGCACTCAAAACTCTTGATAGCTCTACTCGTCACACTCCGGTCAATCTATCGTAAGCAAGCAATAGTAACCACACATAAGCAATCACTCAAAAGATCAGAAAAATCGAAGAAGACGATTCGAAAAACTTCAAAACCAAGAAAATAACTCTTGCAACATAAAAAAATTTTCTAATAGTACCAAAATTATGTGAATTTGGCCTTATCAGAAAGTTTAGTTCAAGAGCTTCGATTTGCAAAAAGAATCAACTCAAACGAAGCTACGAAACTCAAGTTATGATCAAATGAAGTTTGAATACAAATCTGGTCTAATTCAAATTTTAAAATTTCAAAGACATGTTTGGGTTGGATTACTGGATAGAGGGGATCATAACGAAGAAGTGGGCGTTGGTTTCGTTGGATTTGGACAAACGTGTAAAAAGTTATGGCTATTTGAAAAATCAGGGCAACCTGTTTTACGGAAGAAAAAATAGCTACAGGCTAGGGTCTAACATATAAATACGTAGAATAATTGATAATCTAATTATTTTATCGTATTAGTCTAAAAATAATAAACTACGGAAGTATAAGAAGAAAAAAACAAAGAAAGATACCTTTATAAGGCAGAGAAAAGATGACTTTGGAGAGAAGAGAAAATTTCTAGAAGTCGCGCCGGATAGGAGAAATATTTTTTTTCTTAAATGAATCTAGTCAAACCAAAATATTGATTTAACCCGAATCAGATGATTTTTGGAGGCTCTATGAGTTTATATTTATTGATGAAAAAGAGGCTTAAAGGTCAAAGGCTAGACAATGTGGGACTAAACGTAGACGAAAATATATGAAACAGAGATGAAAAGAGGTGAGCGGCTCGCATGGGCCTAAAGGCCTTCGGCCGGCCGCGTGCACGCTGCGGCTGCAGTTTTTTTTATTACAAAATTCGGTCTAAGAAAAATAAATAAATAAATGAAAAGGCTGGCTGGGCCTGGCCTATTTAAGAGAGAAAAAAACAATGGGGCGCCAGAAGATACTATACTGCGCATGTAGGCGATAAATAAATATGGGCCACACGTACAATTTAAAAAAAATAGAAACAGAAGGAAAACCGAATAACGAAAATAAAATGAAAATTTTATGTAGACATATTATATATCAAAATTTTCAGAAAAATATTTTCTACGAAATGAACATTTTTCTAGCATTAAATAAAATACACATAAATTCTAATAATTCCAACAGTGCTCCTGCTCTAATAAGATCCAACAAAATCATTTTAAAAAAACCAAAATGAAATCAAATTTATTTCTCTCCAATTTTCTGTTGTAGGGAATCATGTTACCCTATTTTCCCTGTATTTTATTTTTGGAGAAAAATGATTTGAATAAAATCCAAATAACTCCAAATTGAAAAATAATTCCAAAAGATTTTGAATTTGATCCTTTGAAACTCCCAACTCATATTTCATATAATTTGAAGAAGTCATTTTATCTCCTCTGATGAAAATCATTGAGCTGCATAAAGTTTCTGAATTGGAAATATTTTTCAAATGAAATTCAAATATTTTCAACACCCCTTGTCATTTAAATAAATGGAAGAAGTCATGTCATCTTCTCTCCAGGGTTTCGTGGTGAAAAGAATTTGAATTCACGGAGATCACGAATGCAAAATGAAAGTTTGGGAAAGTCCTCATTTAACTTTCAAAAAGGTTTCGAATTTCACTCAATTTCACACAATCAATCAAACAATCAATCAAATCTATCTATTTATTATAACATTCCAAAATTTAGAATTTTGGGATGTTACAGATATGAAAGAAGCAAGGAATACCAGTCTGTCAATAAGGATTTCATTACCATGGCTTACCTTGGAGGTTTGCCATTTGGAACCAGGAGTCTGGATTATTAGTGGAGTTGGCATATCACAAAATGACATGTCGTGCAACCGAGCATAACCTTTAGATATGAAGGAGTGGGATGCTCTAGTATCGAACAGAACTGAAGCTGGGTGACAATTGACAAGAAGCGTTCCCAGTACGACGTCGGGATCATCTTGAGCTTCTGTAGCTGAGACATGGTGCACACATGGTCGTTCAATGGAGGTTGGCTTGGTACTGATCATCTTGCCTGATGGATTTTCACGGCCAACAGACCTCTCAGACTGGGGTGGAGTATAACTGGACCGAGGGCAGTCACGTGCGTAGTGTCCTGGTTCTCCGCAAGTGAAGCAAGTTCCTGAGGTAGGACGTGGACCTACATTGGCAAGTGGTCCACTAATAGGCCTGGGTGGAGCACGTTGCTGAGCTGGGTGAGGCGCCACATCGGATGGCCTCGGTGCATATCCAGGTGGAAGAGCTGAGTTCGGAATCCAAATCCGTCGCTTCTGAGAGCCAGAGCGGGAGGAAGAACCCAGATCACGGTTGTGCTTACGAGACTCCTCGTAAGTGAGCTGAGCTGTCTCTGCATTAATGGCCTTGTTCATAAGAGCCTGGAAAGTATCACAATGATGCAGGTGGAGATCACGATGCAACTTAGGGTTGAGACCCTTTCGGAACCTAGCCTGCTTCTTAGCGTCCGTGGACACTTCTTCTTTAGCATAGCGGGCGAGGTTTCCAAACTCTCTACTGTAAGCATCAACAGGCAGCTTACCCTGGGTAAAACTACAGAACTCTTCCCTCTTGCGGTCAATGAGAGCCTGAGGATTGTGGTGCTCACGAAAAGCCTCGGTGAAATCCCTCCAGGTACGAATCTGGCCAGCTGGAAGCATAGCCTCATAGCTCTGCCACCAAATACTAGCAGGACCTTCCCGGTGAAAGGTAGCATAGGTGACCTTGTCACCTTCAGCTACGTTCGCAGAATGCAACTTGTGAGTGATGCTTCGGAGCCAGTCATCTGCATCGAGTGGCTCAATGGGATGATGGAAGGTGGGTGGTTTCAGACCAATGGAGTCGGTGATAGAAAGCAACTTCTTACGCTGATGTGCGGTGTTCTGCTCAATCTGTGCTAGCAAGAGGTTAGTCTGACGCTTGTTCCTCTCGGATGCTAACAAGAACTCTGCCATCAAAGGCTGGTCAGGAGGATCCTCATCCCTACCATCTCCGTGGTTCTTGCTATGAGCAACTGAACCTTGGTTACCAGACGACATCCTGACACAAAAACCAAGGAAACAAGGATGGAATTAGCATCGACATAAGGATGCGGAATGTAATGCAAAAGCATTGGAAACTCTTGAAATCCTAGGACAATTTCGGCAGCATAACGGCTGTAAATGCTCAAAAGGATTTTGAGACATTCATCAAAGGAATAGCATAATCAATCAGCATCATAATATCAAGGTTCTGGGTCAAACTGAGGACACACGTAAGCAGTAGAACTGAACAGAGACACAAACCCAACAATCCTATGACTTTACGGTTTAGTAACACGTCATCCTGAGAGATAGAGGAGAAGCCTAGGCCTTAACCCTCGTAGAAAAGAAGAATCTGACTCAGAAAGAATGACATGAGGTAAAGGAGTAAAAAGAGCCTTACATTCCCTTCCACGATCAATTCCCTTATATAACTAAAGCATTTCTAGACTCAACTTCGACCAGTTTGGCTTGGTAATCCTACAGTCTATCAGGCTCTATACCAACGCTGTCGGGACCCCGATCCTAAGTCACACCGATCTAGCATGTAACACTTCATATCACTTTGCGGCCACACGCACGGTATTCCCACTGGTGCCACCTTACCTGGCCCGGGACCGTTTGCGTCTTTTGGCTCACGTATATGATAGTGTCGCTAGCATCCATATGACAGAGAACCCGGGCCGACATGACTAGTCATGAACCCAAAGTAGCACTAACTTACAGGGACAGGCATACATGAATCAACCTCGAGCATGTCGGTCAACAGCGTATGAATCCGGGCTGTAGCACTGGGCTAACAGGACTCCGGGTCCCCGGGCTGTAGCAGGCTAGGCAGGACTCCGGATGTCACCACGTGACATTTCCCCAAAGGGACAGACACAGGAACGAAGTGAATCACATGTCGGCCAGTCAAATGTTCCGGAGCAGTAGTGCTGGGCTAGCAGGACTCCGGTGAACCGGGCTGTAGCGGACTACTATGGCTCATGGAAGCACAAGACTACATTTCCCCATAAGAGAGGCTACCAGGGATAAACAACTAGGTTGTCGGATCCCACACATAGCAATACACGTTACACGTACGCATAACATGCAAGTATGTGCTGTACAACATGGCATCACAACATAACTCAAACTCATATAGATAAAGGCCCAGAAGAGCCACATAGCATTCAATACAAGCGGGGTCTCATGACCCATCATTCAGAGCATACAAGCAACGGAAGCATTACATGTCTGAGTACAGACAACTACAAAAGGAAAATACTAAGAAGCCTGACTAAACACGACCCTCCCAAGGGTACAAGATCGTAGCTGGGATACAAGCTACTCGTCGAAGTCACTAGTGTAACCAACTGCAAAACATAAATAAGCAAACGTGAGTACGAAGGTACTTAGCAAGTCTTACATCAGAACTATCTACATATGCAACATTATCATCAAGGGGGGTGGTGGAGTTAATAGCAGCAAGCCAGCTTTAACTCAGTGGCTAACCTATACTACGAGTATCAGAAACTTCTTTGGGGTGAGAAGACGCACACGAGTCCACATATTCACCATATCAATACTCCACTATGGATCTGTTCCCGTCTCCCTATGAGAAGGCCATCCATAGCACTCACGCTTATCTTGCGGATTTTAGAGTATCCACTTCAAGTTGTGTATGTACTACATAAGTCCTCCAAGTTTCCATATCCGAGGAAAATGACTATTCGAATTGATAATGTTGACCCTGCAGGGGTGTACTTCTTCACACACACTCTCGCCACTTATAGCCCTGTACACTTCATGTACCTCGGCAACCTTCAAGCGGAAGCCTGGCGAGGGTGTCGGCCACGACCTGACTAACCACACAAGTCTCTCGTCCAGGTTTATCGCCTATTCGGGTTCCATCCGCAAGGAGATCCGGCCGGGGTGTCGCTCACGGCCCCAAACGATGTGTGCAGGGTTCCCAAGCCCACCATCCGGGTGCCACTTGGTACACCGTGCCACGGTGCCTAGTCTGTCCCAAGCCCATCCCGTCGGACACCACCTGGTAAACAGGTAGCACTACCTACAAATGCCAGAAACTAGTTGCAACTCCTGGACAGTGATCAAGTGGATTAATAAGCCGAGAGGGGCAGGATAACCGGAACCCAATGTGTGGTAGTAATTGGACTTGGATAACATACACAGAACTCAGTGCTTAGGGATGGTTCCAATGAGACAACCCACCATGTACTCCTACATGGCCTCTCATCGCTACCTTTACCAAAACGTGTTCACACACTTAGCCTTTATCGGTAGGACATGTTCACCACTCCGATTCATTCTCGATGAATCAGACCTGACACAACTCTAAGCATAGCCAGCATAAAAGAAAACAAGCATGGATGAGTAAGCACATCAGGGCTCAAGCAACTCCTACTCATGCTAGTGGGTTTCAACTATTTACTGTGGCAATGACAGGTCATGCAGAGGAATGGGTTCAACTACCACAGCAGAAAAGTAGCAGTTGAATCGTTGTTGTCCTAATGCAGTATAAGGAGCAGGAGCGAGAGAGTGGGATTTATCGAAATGCTCAAGGGGGTTTGCTTGCCTGATAGACGACGAAGGGGCACTGCTCCTCTGACAGGTACTCGGGACCACCATCGGAGTGGGACCTATCAAGAAGAAATGGTGCCGGCAATCAATACACAAACAAATGCAACAAAATGATGCATGAACATGACATGTGCAAATTCTAGTGTTTGGGCTAATGCAAGATTCTACCAAATTGGTTGAAGCCCATTTGAATCAAAGATTCAAATGCAATTCAAAATGAAGCATTTGAAATGCCCATATTATGTTTTCACTTATACAGCATGTATAAGTTGGTTTTTCATGCATGTAACTGGCATAAATGGATTCCTTGCATTTTTCTAATAATTTTTCATATATAAATTATTTCATTCTGAGCTACGGTTGAATTTCTATGATTTTTAGAAGTTTTAGACATTTTCTAGAATTTTCTAATTATTTAAAATCCAGAAAATGATTTACTGCATCAGCATGACATAGCTGTGACGTCAGCAGGTCAACTGGGTCAGCTAGGTCAAACCTGACCTGTGGGACCAATACGTCAGTGTCTCAGACTGGTTTGGTGGATGACAGGTTGGACCGGTCCACGTTGACTTGACCAAAGTCAAAGCTGACACGTGGGGTCCACACGTATTAGTACTAATCTTAACAGAAAATTAAACTAACCTAACTATGCTCGGGGACCCACATGTCATTGACACAGGCAATAACTAAACATGATTAGCACCTAACTAATGGTGCCACGTCAGCCACCGGTGTTTAACCGCCGGCGACGACAGGCCGCGGCGGTGCCCGCGTCGGGTTTGCTCTACAGGCCACCGTTCGACGAGCGATTTGTGGCTACGGGTTGCTAGCGCTTGTGCGCATCCAGTGGTGCCCTCAGCTTCGCCGGAGATGGCCCAGAACGACGGCGGTGATGGCAAGTGCGGCGGCCGGTGTTCGGGCGTCGAACGAGTCGACGGTGCAGGGCATGGCAGGAGCCGCGGTTAGGCGCGTTGGACTCGTGGGGGTGCGGTGAGCTCAATGGTAAGCTTGGACGCGTGCTTGCATGGCCGTAGCCGCGGTGGCGACATGGCCGGAGGCGAGGAGCAATCAGCTCCGATGGCCACGGTGGCTAGGAGGCGCGGACGAGCATGGGGAGAGAGGGGAAAGAGATAGGGGCTCACGCCGAATCCAGCAGAGTCAACGGAGAGGCCGGGGAGGGTCTGGAGCTCGCGAATCCACGCCGGCAAGCTTTAGTGGCCGACGATGAAGAAGATGGAGATGGCGTTGATGCAGAGCTTCCCGGGTTGCCTGGCTCGTTGAGGACGCAGCAGGCGGCGAGGCGGAGCTCTAGGGCAAGATGAGAGGCCCAGAGGGGCATGGTGGCTACGGTGAACGGCGTCGGTGGCGACGAGCGGGTTCGGGTCTGCTCGGGAGAGGGGCTAGAGGCCAGGGGAGAGAGCAGAGAGCGAAGGGAGAGTGGGAGAGAGTCGAGGGGGTCTGCGTGGCATCTCCAGGGGTCGCAGGAGCAAGCAGGGAGGCAGGAGGTGGCGTGCAGCTGCCGTGCGCGCGTCGGGCACGCGCTGTGCATCCGACTGGCGGGAGGAAGAAGACGTCCCTGCCCCTGGTGGGCTGGTCCGGCCAGATGGGCTGCCAGGTGAGCGCCAGGTAAGTGCTTTCTCCCTCTCTCTGTCTATTATTTGTTTCAGTTTTTCTAATTTCTGCTACTGTTTTGCAAATAAAATACTAACCAAAACAGTTTGGTTAATTCTATAAATTTTTGTGAGGAATATTTGAAATATTTTCAAACCACACAACAAATTTCAGAATATTTGGAGCAACCAATATTTAATGGTAAATTTTAAACTCCAACTCAAATACCATAATGATTTAATTCAATGACCAAAATGTCCTGGAAAAATATGCATCATCTCTGGTAGAGGCTTTCACCTTTTTCCATAAATCATGAACATTTTAAAAGGATCTTTTGAGGTCATTGAAAATATTTTGGTTGAACCTATTTCAATTGCATTTGTGCTAGGGTTTATCAATCCCCAATTCAACTTCATTTGAAATTTAAACATGATGCATAAAGCAAACCTATAACATACCAGAACTAGGAATGTGACAAGGAAACACCCCAAGAATGGATCATGTATTTTGATGGTGCTTTTTCCCTACAAGGTACAGGGGCTGGCGTGCTTCTTATTGTCCCCTCTGGGGAGCACTTGAAGTACGTCGTCCAGATGCACTTTGCCCGGGAAGAAGCCACCAATAATATAGCAGAGTATGAAGGGCTCCTTGCCGGGCTCAGGATTGCAGCAGAATTGGGAATTAAGAAGCTGATCATTCGAGGAGATTCACAACTCGTGGTGAGACAAGTCAACAAGGATTACCAAATCCCATTGATGGAAGCATACGTCGAGGAAGTAAGGATATTGGAGGAGCACTTTGACGGGTTGCAAACAGAGCACGTACCCTGTGCGGAAAACAACGTAGCTGATCAGCTGTCAAGGTGTGCTGCGCAGAAGCTTCCTATGGAACCAGGAACTTTTGTTCTCCATCTTTCCCAACCCTCCGTATCACCAGCCACAATGGCCCGGAAGAAAAGAAAGTTGGACTATGGTAAGCCTCTCCCGGCAGAGCCATCCGCTCCCGGCAGAGACCTTGCCGGAAACAACTCTTCACAGCCTACCGGACCACCCCCTCCAGCCGGGCCTATGGACCCCGCGTACGAGGCTGGTGCTCCTGCAACAGAGGAGGTGCTGCTAGTCCTCGTTGTCGAGCCTCAGGCTCCAACTTGGGCAAGGCACATTGTCCAATTCCTCCAAATCGGACAACTCCCTGGCAACCAGGATGAAGCTGAAAGAGTAGCTCGAAGGGCCAGTATGTATCAGTTTGTCGATGACACTCTATACAGAAGAAGGCCCATAGGTGTGAAATTTAAGTGTGTTTACCGGGTGGATGGAGAGGAACTACTAGCTGAGATTCACAGAGGAATGTGCGGCTCCCACATTGGATCAAGGCCACTAGTTGGGAAAGCATTCCGACGAGGATTCTATTGGCCGAAAGCCCTCCAAGATGCGGTTGAGTTAGTCACGAAATGTGAAGCCTATCAGTTTCATTCCAAGAGAATACACCTGCTTGCCCAAGCTCTTCAGACAATGCCTCTATCATGGCCATTTTCGGTCTGGGGGCTCGATATCCTCGGCCCCTTCCCCCGGGCAACTGGGGGCATTGAATTCTTGTTCATTGCCATTGCCAAGTTTACAAGGTGCCCAGAAGGGACTGCCGTGAGAAAGGTGACTACTCAATCAGCTATCAAGTTCTTGAAAGAATTGGTTTATCGTTTTGGAGTACCGGCAAGGATCATAGCTGATAATGGCACCCAGTTCACGAGCCACGCCTTCATGCAATACGTTCATCCCCTCGGATGCAAAATCTCATTCGCTTCTGTGGCACACCCCCGGAGCAATGGACAAGTTGAGATGGTGAACAGTGAAGTGCTTCATGGACTCAACACACGAACTTTGGAGACGCCATTGAAGCACGGCAGGCGGTGGATCGAGGAGCTGCCGGTTGTTCTCTGGTCCCTCAGAACGACACCTAACCGAGCTACCGGGTAGACTCCCTTCTCCCTGGTCTACAGAGCAGAAGCATTTATCCCCACGGAACTCATTTATGGGTCCCCTCAAGTGCTTGCCTATGATGAAGTAGCGCAAGATTAGCACCGGCGTGACGACGCTGTGCTACTTGAGGAAAACCGTCTCCGGGCTGCTACGCGTGCTGCATGCTACCAGCAAGCCCTGCATCGCTATCATAGCCACAGGGTTCATGCCTGATGTTTTGAGGAAGGTGACCTTGTCCTTAGGCACGTTCAGTCCGCCAAGGGTACACACAAGCTATCACCAAAGTGGGAAGGCCCTTACCGGGTGGTACGAGTCACCAGACCCGGCGCAGTCTGTCTGGAGACCGAGGATGGCACACAGTTGCAAAACTCATGGAATATTAAGCATCTCCATAAGTACAACCCGTAAGGTGCAAGGCTGACGGGCACTGCCCGGCAGCCACCCTTTTGTACAGGCCTTGCCTCAGTTGCATGTAACCCCTTGTACAAAGCCGGGGCGATGACCCCGTGCAAGAGAAAATAAAGAAGCGCTATGGGGGGGGCGATCGAGATCGCATGCATGCACAAGCACACCAGATCACTGCATAAGAATTTCATGAGCATTTGCATATGCATATAGATAGGATAGCATCCTGCATTCATTCTCATCTACATGGAGTTGCAGGTTCCTGCCTTGAACTTGACTCTGACAAGGGACAAGGAGATTGCACAGTGATCCCCGGCAAGCCAAACAAATAAGTTTACCTCTTGTCCATTAGTGTTCTGTAAGCTATAACTTGTGCATAGAGAAACCTCGCCGCTCTCTTGGAACTAGGGTGCTCCCATCCTTGGCTCGAACACTGCTTCAGCCTGGATGGTCGTAGTGGCCCTTGGTAACAAGAGAGTGGGTGGGGGGCTGGCACCTCAGTCTGTTCCTCGGCAGACATGGTTCTCCGGCAGGTGAAAAGGGTGCCGGCAGGATATCCTGCCGGGGAAAACTCGTTTAATTATTGTAAAGAGGCACTCCACCTCTGCATAGACATATACATGCACGGGTTCTCGGCAATGTTTATCTCTTTCATTGACATGCAGATACAAGTATAAGCATTAGAGAACACAAACATGGATGAAAGGGATTACATTATTTAAATTAAAATTTGGCGATTGCCTACAATTTTAAGATTGGAAAAGGATAAGTACCCCGTAATCCCTATTTTCCTTTCTCTGATCCTCCTTCCAGGATATTGGAACATGAGGGAAAGGAGAATAAAAGGGGCATGTGGAGAAGGGTGCGACGAAGGGACCGGCGAGGAGGTCACCCACCATGATTCGCAGGTGGCGAGCACCCAGGAGCTGCACAAGGTGACGAGCAAGGCTCGTCACCCCTCCTAAAAAGCGGGAACGGTAGCGGCATTGCCCACAACGGGCATGCAACGCTACCATCGCTTTGGCGGACTAGGAGGGGACGTTTGCTTCGGCGTTGGGCCCTGGCTCCACTACAAAGGGGGCCCGAGCCGCACCGCGCCCCACCTTGGTGGGCAGGAGGACACGCCTCTCGTCGATGTCGACCCCAAGACCTCCGGGAGGGGCAGTGCTGGAATTACCAGTGATCTCCGGCCCCTCCTCCTGGACGAGCCTCGAAGATACCAAAATACTCGCCACGCCAAGGACCAGGCTCACTCCCTAAGCATCAGCACTAGCATGAGGCAACAAATGCCCTAAGTAAGAGCCCGGTGGCTGGCCCCAGGCTTCCTTCTCCAACATGACTAGTAGTAAACAAGGGAAGAAGAAGAAGAATGCAAAGGTGGATGGCTCTGCCCTCACCACCCTCCCTTTTATAGGCTGGACGGGGAAGGGCAGCCGCTCCATCCACGGGTGATCACTGCCCTCCTCCGCCAACTCAAGACGGACGGGCCCTTTCCAAGGTACTCTCCTGCACCATGCGCCTCTGTTACCTACCCCACACAATGCATGCTGCATACGTGGCTAAGCATAAGGGCGCGCTATGGGAAGAGTAAATTGGCAGTTTCTACCCCATGCGTTAAAGTCATTCACGGCCCATCACTAGAGCGGCCCCACCACTATTGGCTTTACACCACGCACGGGGAAACCGGAAATTGACCCGGAATAATGGCTGATGAAGCAGCAACGGAAAGCTCAAGGGGCCAACCCCTTCAGCTTATTAGGACCTACCCCGACGACGCTCAACAGCACGTTCGCGGCAGGCCCGAGGGCTTCTGTCGGCGCAACACACCCTGGGTCTGTTGCCCAAACTGTGCACACCCACAATATCAAGATTGAAGCAACAACTAAAGTAAGAGATTGAAGAACCAAGAGATTTGAAGAACCAACTTGCAGCTCAGAGGGACGAGGATCGAGTCTATGGAGAAAGATATCGGCAAGAGAAGGGCCTCCCTTTCTTGTAGGCGAGCCCGACAATGGGCAAGGCCACCGCAAGAAGCAGGCAACCGATGCACCCCGACAAAGTCTACCGAGGCTCGCGGGGCAGAACCACCCCACCAACCACTCAAGCACGACCCGCGTCGTCAATCAGTGCGGTGTCGAGATGCAAGATGATTAAGTGGCAGCCGTTCGCCACATGGCAGCCATTTCCTACAGAAGAAGCATACAGATGACACCCGTCCTGCAACGTGTCAAGGGAATAGGCACGGAGCTGGCAAGATAGCCCGACAAGCCTAGCCGGGTGACCAGTGATGTGACACCATCCATAGTAGTACTCTTTGTTTTGTTTAATTAAGAGTGTCGGTCTTTAATTTTTCAGAGTATTGTTTTGGTCAGCTAGCTCTGTTTAATTGCTGAACTTGCTCGATTAAGAAGTGTGGGTGTGCTGTAGTCTCCTTTGCGTACCCAAATTATGTAATGATGTGGATGACCACTATAACCAGGGAAATTCGAACCAAAATTTGCTCGTTCAAACTCATCACACATGGGTTAAGCTATATGAATCGTTTGTGATGTTCACATATGGTGCACGGTTCTGAATAAGGACCGTGTCTGATGACACTTTGCACGTGAGTTTTTTCGCTGTACCGATTCAAAATTTTTGGCTTCCGCGGAAATATCTACCTCCCCGCCCCCTCCCCTTATCAAAAGCCACATTTACCATGTTTCTGCCTTCCTTTCCAAGTTGAAACCTTCACTCTTTGGTTGCAGCGCTGCCTCCTCATCGACGACCCTCCTTCATGCTGCTCGGCCTCGTCTATCCAGGCAGGTAATCCACACCCGACCCCCATCCTCCTCGTCCTTCTACATCCCACATGCCCCGACCACCAGCGACACCTTCCACCAAAATCACCGAGCCCTCCACCAAATAAGCAACGCCCTAAGCCATGGTGCACGCAGTATAGCCAGGAGCTCAAGGAGCATTTGGTAGTGGAGAAGCAAATCGCGGCAGCACGCGCGAATGAGGTCGTGATGACTGCCATTCGTGCCGACCCCCAGATCTTGGAGGAGCACCTTGTCGTCGAGGCCATTGTCGAAGCCTCATGTGCTGACGCTGCGACGCGGTTGGCTGCTTTTAATGATAGTTCGTGGAGTTTTCTCGAGGCCACCCTTGGTGCCTTCGACGAAGACTACGAGGTATTTTCTCAGCGTGCACGTGCTTAGCTCAACTCGAGAGCCAGCAGGTTGGTGCCCGGAGCAGGTCAGGCAACTCACCACTATGACGAGGGCAGCCACGACGTGGAGGCCTCGCCCTCCTCCATGTGCAAGGAGTCAATCATCATTGATATCTCTCATGATGAGGAGTAGCTTGTCTTATTATCTCACTATAAGGACCCATGTTCATTTTGCTAGCTACGGCGGTTAAGCTTGCTCGATATACCCATTGCATGTGCTGCTACTGCATTTCCTAAAAAAATTCTAGTGAATTCTGCTATCTACTTTTACCATGCAATATGTTGCTCTAGTGTATATGTTCTATATGTCGTGCAATGTGGTGCTCACTTATTAAATGTTTGGTTAATTAGTTTTCATCTTCAGTTAACTGTTTGGTTCAATTCTGCAGATGTGGTGTTCAATTCTTCAGGCTGCAATTTTGTATTGTCTTCCATGTGATAAATAAATCAAATTTATCTTTACAAAATACATGAGAAACAAAACAATTACTATATTTCCAGGTTATCAAGCATGCTTGGTTTGGTTAACTATCTGATCTTCTAGTATGTTATACATTGTGCATGTGATGCTCAGTCAATGTTTGGTTCATTTGTTGTGGTGTTTAGTTAACGGTTTAATTTTGTAATGCGATGTTCAATTGTTGTGGGTGCATTCTGTTATTGTGTACCATGTGAGAAATAAATCAAATTGGGATGTACTAAATACATGAGAAACAAATACAATTGCTATATTTCCAAGTTGTTAAGCATGCTTGGTTTGGTTAACTATCTGATCTTCTATTAGGAGTATGTTATATTGTGCAATGTGGTGCTCAGTTAATGTTTGGTTCATTTGTTGTGGTGTTTAGTTAACTGCTTGGTTCAATTCTGCAATGCGATGTCCAATTGTCGTGGGTAGAATTTTGTATTGTTGTGCATGTGAGGAATAAATCGAATTTGGCTGCACTTAATACATGAGAAACATATACAATTCCTTTATTTCCTAGTTCTTAATCATGCTTGGTTTGGATAAATGGGTTTTCCATGTGGCTTCACTTAATCTGATGAATCTACAATGTGCTTATTTTTCATCAACATATTTTACTGATAGCATGCGAACCCTCACTTAACCTGATGACTAACTATCTTATATGTGTTGCATGGAAACAATGGGGAGCACTGAGGTTTACAATCGAGGTTTGCATATGCATGGTCCTTTGTCTAATACCACATTTTTGTGCAATCGCAGGAACAATTCTAATATTTAGGTTTTTAACAATTTGGTCTTGCACATGTAGGTCCTGCTGTCAGAGGTTTTGACCCACTATTTGACCATTTTTGCATATGGGGAAATGAGTTGTCCATGAATATTAGTCAAGTCAAGAAACTCAGAAAGATTGCTAGGATAAAGAAATAAGCGACAAAAACAACAAGATCTTTGTCTGCAGAATGAAGAAGACATCAGTTCACTACAAGATGGTACTAAATATTATACCTTGCCTTTTTTTATTCCTTTGCCCCATTTCTAATATAGAGAAGATATTTATGCAGATCCTTGTTTTCAGGCCTTTCCAAAGCAGTTCACTGATGATTACCTCTCAAACCACCTCTATGGTCAGGAGGCGAGCAAGGTTTCCATACAACACCTGCGGTTCAATATTTAAGTGTTCCTGAAGAGGACGAAGGATGGACGGTCAATCATCCACATGCGCTGGCCTAAAGTTGCAAAGACCTTCAACATCAACGAAGGCTCAATATTCGCCTTCCGCTTCAGCAGTTTTCCAGATGAGATGCATATGTATATGTACCGTCTATGATACTAATTTCGAAAGGTTATAGGTGTTGCATGTGAAACATGGTGCTGGTGCAGTTGTGTAATGGGGTAGCTGAGTGCTGAAGCTATATGATGTTGTACTCTGATGTACTTCAATTATGAAATCCGGCTTCCTTAATATGGAAATGAAATATATGTGTGCTTAATATGAAATGTCAAATAGATTAATAAATGGATTATTAATAAAAGGGCAATTAGCCTGCTAATTGGGTATTTCTATTGCAAACTATTATTGAGAAAACACCGTGGGCAACGACCTCAAGCAACGCACACAGTTTCTGGGAATAAACCGTGTTGGATCAATGAACAATCACACACAACATCCTCTTGAAAACTGTTTACGTTAGGCTACCTTGCGGAAACGTTTACCACATAAAAAGTGTGTGTGATGGATATCATTTGCCACACAGCTCCGGCCCGAAAGTACCATAGGGGGCCCTAAAGTGGGCACAACCCACCTGGGTGCGCCAGGGAGCCCAGGCATGCCCTGGTTGGTTGTGCTCCCCTCGGCACACCTCTGGTGCCCGTCTTCTAGTATATAAGTCATTTTGACCTAGGAAAAATAAGGAGAGGACTTTCGGGCCGGAGCGCCGCCGTCCCGAGGCAGAACTTGGGTAGGAACAGTTTGCCCTCCGGCAGAGCGATTCCGCCAGGGGAACTTCCCTCCCGGAGGGGGAAATCATCGTCATCATCATCACCAACAACTATCACATCTTGGGGAGGGCAATCTCAATCAACATCTTCAATAGCACCATCTCATCTCAAACCCTAGTTCATCTCTTGTGTTCAATCTTTGCACTGGAACTATAGATTTGTGCTTGTGGGTGACTAGTAGTGTTGATTACATCTTGTAGTTGATTACTATATGGTTTATTTGGTGGAAGATTATATGTTCAGATCCAATATGTATTTAATACCCCTCTGATCTTGAGCATGATTATCATTTGTGAGTAGTTACTTTTGTTCTTGAGGTCACGGGAGAAATCATGTTGCAAGTAATCATGTAAACTTGATATGTGTTCGATATTTTGGTAGTATGTATGTTGTGATTCCCTTAGTGGTGTCATGTGAACATCGACTACATGACACTTTGCTATATTTTGCCTAAAGGAATGCATAAAATAAACTTTATACGAACTTGTGATATGGAAGAAATAAAAGCAATCGACTACATAAAAATTGCTCTCTAAATATGTGTAATCTTTTAGTGTGAAGAAAATAAACTTTATACGAACTTGTGATATGGAAGAAATAAAAGCAACTGACTACATAACAAAGTCCTTTATCACAAGCGGCAATATGAAGTCATGTTCTTTTGCATTAAGATTTCGTGCATCCAACCATAAAAGTGCATGACAACCTATGCTTCCCTCTGTGAAGGGCCTATCTTTTATTTCTTATCCCTACCTTTATACAAGATTTATGGTGATCTTCACCTTTCCTTCTTACACTTTTTATTTTTGGCATGCACTATGTGTTGGGGAAAGATCCAGACATACATATCCACTCGGATGTAGGTGATCATAAACTATTATTATTGACATTACCCTTGAGGTAAAAGGTTGGGAGGCGAAACTATAATCCCCTATTTTTCTCTATGTACGATTGAGGCTTTGATCTCATAAGTATCGCGTGAGTGTTAGCAATTCTGAAAGACTTAAAGATGGTTGAGTATGTGGACTTGCTACATAAAAGCTCTTACATTGACTCTTTCCAATATTATGATAAATTGCAATTGCTTCAATGACTGAGATCATAGTTTGTTAGTTCTCAATAAAGTTTTTGATTCATACTTTACCTTGTGAACGATTTATCACTTTAACATGAGAAGTTATATGTCAATATGTTGTTGGTCCGAAGATGATCATGGTGCCCTCATGTACGTATTTTATATTTATCGACACCTCTTTCTCGAAACATGTGGACATGTGAGGGAGTCCTGGACTAGGGGGTGTCCGGGTAGCCGGACTATACCTTCAGCCGGACTCCAGGACTATGAAGATACAAGATTGAAGACTTCGTCCCGTGTCCGGATGGGACTTTCCTTGGCGTGGAAGGCAAGCTTGGCGATGTGGATATTTAGATCTCCTACCATTGTAACCAACTTTGTGTAACCCTAACCCTCTTCGTTGTCTATATAAACTGGAGGGTTTTAGTCCGTAGGACAACTTCATCATACAAAAACCATAGGCTAGCTTTTAGGGTTTAGCCTCCTTGATCTCGTGGTAGATCTACTCTTGTACTACCCATATCATCAATATTAATCAAGCAGGACGTAGGGTTTTACGTCCATCAAGAGGGCCCGAACCTGGGTAAAACATCGTGTTTCTTGCCTCCTGTTACCATCCGGCCTAGACGCACAGTTCGGGAGCCCCTACCCAAGATCCGCCGGTTTTGACACCGACATTGGTGCTTTCATTGAGAGTTCCTCTGTGCCGTCGCAATCAGGAAGGATGCCTCTTCCCGTCTTTAAAGACGGCGCCGTTACTAAGGGAGCCTTGGCTGTCGGCCAAACTCTCCGGCTAGGCGGTTTTCTCATGACCGCCTGTTCGGCCATTGCGCCGACGGTGACCTCTCGGGTCATCAAAAGCAATCTTCACGTCAGCTCGGAACTCGTCGAGTAGTTAGATCCAATGGAGCTCTCTTCCGTAAACGAGCTCTTGTATCGCATCGCCGCCGTGGGGGTCACTACGGATTATGACCAGGTTGGGCTTAAACCCGATCTAAGAGAAATTAATTCTCCCCAAGTCACCCATCACGTTGTCGTGGTAGAGGCACAGTGCGGCGACTCTTCATCTATCTTAAGGACTAGCTACGTCCGGATTCCCGATCCCTCCAAGTCGGATACCCGCGGAGGGGAGGATGTAACTCAAGACCTGAAGTTAGAATCAGGCAACAGGCCAGATTCACTGGATAACATCCAAGAATCCAAACTTCAGAGTTCGGAAACTCCTTGGCCTCTGAGTCTTAGATTGGGTGAAGTTCCGGATTTAAGCGATCTATCCCAAATCAGGCAAAAGCCCGAAGAAACAGTACATCATTACTGGGCAAGGTTCCTCCTGGTTATGAACAGGATAAAGGACTGCCGCGAGGAAGACGCAATCTCAATCTTTTGCAATAATTGCACGGACAAGGGAATCCTCAACGCCACAGGTCATCGTGATATTACACGCTTCTCTGACTTGGCGTCCATAGTACAAAAGTACTGTGCGATGGAAAGCGCCCGGAAAACCGAAACTAAATTTTGGGACAATCCGGCCCTGAATAGAAACCTTGTCCGAAATAAAAGGGTGCATCATCATCAGACACCCGGGTTAAAAACCAAAAAACCAAAACCCTCTACAGGGCATGGAACCGTACTGGAGGGATGGCTTAATGGACCCTGTAAAAGTCATAGTACAGAGGACGCCACACCAACTCATAGCCTTAGAGCATGCTGGATACTCTGGCAGGTGGCCAAAAGGGGCAAAGATCTCCTAATTCCGGAGGCCGCAGAAAACCACCTCAGGGACTCCAGTACAGTCTTAACAGTCTTCGAGACTTTCGCATCAAATAATATGCGAAAAAGTTCCGCAGCCTCGCCGAAGTCTATCAAGTAGCAACAATAAACCCATGGAGTGACACGGCTATTACTTTTAATGCCAGTGATGAACCTAAAATCCGAACAGCTCGAGCACCAACCGCATTGGTACTCAGTCCTATAGTGGACGGCTTTCGCCTCACCAAGGTACTCATGGACGGAGGCAGCGGGTTGAACCTCATTTGTGAGGAAACCCTTCAAAAATGGAAATAGAATGGAACCGCAATGAGCGAAGCAGCACAACCTTTAGAGGAATAATCCCCAGTCGGGAAGCGCGCTGTGCAGGAAAAATCACACTAGATGTGGTGTTCGGCACGCCGGATAATTATAGGTCCGAAGAGGTCACATTCCAAGTGACCCCGTTCAGTAGCGGATACCACGCTCTGCTGGGGCGGGAAGCGTTTACAATCTTCCAAGCAATACCCCATTACGGGTACATGAAGCTCAAGATGCCCGGGCCGAACGGAATCATCACTCTCGCTAGTGATCCGGACATAGCACTCCGCGCCGAAAACAAGACAGCCGCATTGGCCCTTGAGGCACTGTCCGAAGCCCTAGCGGCTGAGGAAATTACTACGCTGCACTCCACGATAAACAGGGACGATGTGATACTCAATAAAAGATCCAAGTCCACCTCCTTTAAACCAGCGGATGAAATAGTCAAATTCCAGGTCATCCAACGGACCCCAATAAAACAGCTTCCATCACGGCACGATTAAACCCCGATGTAGACGCCGCACTGCGAGAATTCCTATGGGAGAACTGGGACATTTTTGCCTGGCACCCTTCAGACATGCCAGGAATCCCACGCATGCTGGCCGAACACAGCTTAAATATCATAAAAGGATTCAAACCCGTCAAACAAGCCCTTCGGCGTTTCTCTAAGCCCAAGAGACAGGCAATGGGAGAGGAGCTAGCCAAACTATTGGAGGCCGGATTCATGAGAGATACAAAACATCCGGACTGGCTAGCAAACTTGGTGATGGTACCAAAGAAGGACAAATCCTGGCGCCTGTGCGTTGACTTCAAAGACCTTAACAAGGCTTGCCCAAAGGATCCCTTCCCCCTCCCCCGCATCGATCAAATTATCAACGCTACTTCAGGACACGATTCGTTGTGCTTCCTCGACGCATACTCCGGTTACCATCAAATCAAGATGGCCGAGTCGGACCAAGCCGCAACGGCATTCATCACCCCATACGGCCCATTCTGCTTCAACACAATGCCTTTCGGGCTCAAAAACGCTGGCGCAACATATCAGCGCATGATTCAGACATGTCTGGCAAACCAGATCGGCAAAACAGTAGAGGCATACGTGGATGATGTGGTCGTAAAAACAAGACATGTTGAATCTCTAGTAGACGACTTGAGGCTTACATTTGACAACCTCCGAGCATATGACATCAAGCTAAATCCGGAAAAATGCGTTTTCGGTGTTCGAGCCGGAAAGCTCTTGGGCTTCATTGTATCCGGTAGAGGAATCGAAGCAAATCCAGCCAAGATCCGAGCTTTGTCACAATTGGATATCCAGAAGGACCTCAAACAAATACAAAAATTAACCGGATGCGTGGCGGCTCTAAGCCACTTTATCTCCCGGTTGGGAGAAAAGGCGCTACCCCTCTATCGCCTCCTTCGGCGCACCAGACACTTCGAGTGGACGGATGCCGCCACGGCCGGACTCGAGGAAATAAAAGCCATATTGGCAACAAACCCCGTCCTGGCCGCGCCAAACATCGGCGAACCAATGCTATTGTACATTGCAGGAACCCATCAAGTTTTCGGCGCAGTACTCGTCGTCGAGCGGGAAATGGACGGACACAAATTCCCCCTTCAAAAGCCGGTTTACTATGTGTCCACTGTCCTCACCCCATGCAAATCACGGTACCCACATTATCAATAGATTGCATATGTGGTATTCATGGCATCCCGGAAGCTACGACACTACTTTCAAGAGTGTTCAGTCATAGTAGCATCGGAAGTACCACTCAACAATATTATAAACAACCGTGACGCAACGGGCCGGATTGCAAAATGGGCCATCGAGCTCCTCCCGTTCGACATAACTTATAGGCCACGGCGAGTTATCAAGTCGCAAGTTTTTGCCGACTTCGTCGCAGAATGGACGGAGGCCGAACTCCCTAAAGAGTACGGCACATATTCAAACTGGATCATGCACTTCGACGGTTCCAAAATGTTGGCCAGACTAGGGGCCGGCGTCATTTTGACGTCCCTCACAGGAGACACAGTTCAATATGTACTCCAAATTATGTACACGGACTCCAACAATGCAGCCGAATATGAGGCCCTTTTACATGGTCTCCGGATGGCAATATCCATGGGCATTCAACGCCTCAAGGTGCGCGGGGATTCGAACCTCGCGATATCCGAAATAAATGGAGACTTCGATGCCAAGGATCCAAAAATGGCAGCTTACCGCAACGCCGTCCTCAAAATGTCAGCTCGGTTTGAGGGGCTCGAATTTCACCATATAGCCCGAGAAGACAAACAGGCGGCAGACGTCCTGGCACGCATCGGCGTAAAACGCGATGCGGTCCCCCCAACATCTTCTTGGAAAGGCTGTTCAAGCCATCTGTAGTATGGGAAGGGGAACATGGCAATATTAGCCCGGACCCAACCGCACTGTCCGACGCCGAACAATCTAACATAATCGGAGGCCCTGCCAATGAAATCACAACCTCAGCCCACGTACTAATGGTCGTTATCGCCCCGTGGACAGAACCATTCCTAGCCTACCTTACTAGGCAGGAACTCCCAGAGGACCAAAATGAGGCACGCTGTATAGTGCAGCGATCTAAAGCCTATAAAGTCCATGAGGGAGAACTTTATAAGAAAAGCACTACCGGAGTCCTTCAAAGGTGCATCTCCGAAGAGGAAGGGCGGAACCTGCTGGCTGAAATTCATGCCAGACTCGGTGGCCATCACGCCGCAGCTCGGTCCCTTGTAAGCAAGGCTTTTCGTACAAGCTTTTATTGGCCGACGGCCCGGGCGGACACTCAGGACTTGGTCCAACGATTCGTCGGTTGCCAGCTTTTTGCAAACCAAAGCCATATGCCACCCACCGCCCTCCAAACTATCCCCATTACTTGGCCTTTCACGGTCTGGGGGCTTGACATGGTGGGACCCCTTAAAGGCGGAACCCACAAGAAAAAATACTTACTGGTCATGGTGGATAAGTTCACCAAATGGATAGAAGCCAAGCCTGTTAAGACAGCCGAATCCGAACCTGTGATAGACTTTATATCCGGGGTCGTACACCGTTATGGCATCCCCCACAGCATCATCACCGATAAAGGCACGAACTTTATGGCCGATGAGGTAAAACTCTGGTGCAAAAACATGGGCATCAAGCTCGATTATGCTTCCGTCTATCACCCACAAACTAACGGTCAGGTCGAACGTGCAAATGGTCTCATCATGAGCGGCATCAAACCCAGATTAGTGCGGTCCCTCAAGGAATCTAACACGCACTGGGTAGAGGAGCTCGACTCCGTACTCTGGGGGCTGTGGACCACGCCGAATCGCACCACCGGATACACACCATTTTTTATGGTGTACGGCGCAGAGGCAGTCTTGCCCAGCGACATAATTCATGACTCACCTCGAGTGCGCATGTACGAAGAAAGGGAAGCCGAGCTCGATCGGCAGGACGGTTTGGACGCCTTAGAGGAGGAGCGCGACGTGGCAAAAGCCCATTCCGCATTCTATCAACAGCAGGCTCGAAGATATCAAAGCAGAGAAGTGCGGGCCAAAAACTACAATGCTGGCGAATTAGTTCTACGCGTGCCGGACAAGAAAAAGGACAAGCTGAAGCCCAAGTGGGAGGGTCCCTTCATAATCGACCAAGTCCTGACTGGTGGAGCATATCGCCTGCGAGATGCGTCGGATAACCGACTCGAGCCGAACCCATGGAACGCAGCCCGTCTCCGAAGATTCTACGCCTAGCGCCGGACTCTGTGTTTGTCTCCTTCCTCTGTCCATTTTTTACATTTTCTGTCTTACATTTCTCTCCTTCCCCTCTTTTTTTATAGCCCTTAAAGGCTCCTCAAGGGACGTGCTACTCGCGCCCATTAAACCTGGGGGCTTCTTTAACAGAAGCTTATTTATACGGGCTTCATGCCCACCACATGTGTCAAACTTCCGCATGTACCTTTTCTTCACCATTATATGCATCGATATGACTTAAGTTTTGGCCAAGCTGGGTTGCCTGGCTCCTGTTCTTACCCCTACGTTCCCGATTGTTCGGCTAGGTGGTAAAGGGAGCACCTCTGCGATTGTTACTGCTGGATCAGCCGGAGGTGTACCTCAGACTGGGTGAAGCCGAAAGCTAGCGTTCTTAAGGGAATATTCGGTCGGTGAACTAAAAGATGACCTTTTTTAATTATTTATATATATTCCCGCAGATGATTTTCCCGCGTTTGCAGTTCGGACATGCACTTTAGGGCATGCCTCCCAGAGAAAGGAACCCCTAACGGAACTATTCTCTCTGGAAGATGTTTCTTACTAACCATGTAATATAACATAACTAGTTGGGCACTTGTCTGATAAAGCACTAATGACCCCTACGCCTGGTCTCCATGCATACCCCGGTTCTTACATAACCGGTAGGGTATTCGGACACACTTCGGACCGTCAGGTCCTGAGGTTGAAGCGAAAATGTCGACAACGACAAACGATCTACAATCCGGCTAGAAGGCATTACATATGTCAATTAAAAATTACATAGTCACTCTGACTGATTGTATTCCTCTTCAATACCATCTAACAGGCTGTCTAACTTACAGTCCTGCTGGGAATACTTTGCGGCCAATTCTACTTGGCCGTACACTAAGCTTACAGGGATCTCCTTCCCGTCAGGCCCCACAGTTCCGACCTCGGCCATGTGGTTTGGGTCAGACTTCGTGTACCGCGTCTTCACCATGGCCCAGTCCTCCCTAGCACCTTGTCGGCAGGCCGATATCTTCCACAACCGGAAGCGCCGCCGACCTCCCTTAAGCTTCTCCGAAAGCTGTCCAAGGCCCTCGGGCATGGAGTGGGAAGGCCATAAGGCTTGGGCAACGCCTCGCATCGCCTGCCGAACTCGCTCGTGCAGTTGCGAGAGCTTGGGAAGAAGGTCACCCGTAGAACCGGGCATCTCCTCTGCAGGACGACCCGTTAGCATACCTACAGACATTACTCTGTTAGTCGACTTCCTCGCCGAACTCTTTTCTTTCAAAGAATCGCTTAAGCACTTCCTAAATATGCCGTGTCGAAGCCGCCGATTCTCCTTAGTAGAGTCCGACAGCTGGCCACGAACATCTTTAAGTTCAACGTCCAGGTTGGTGTTGGCATCCTGAAGATCATTCTTCTCCCGCGTCACCCTTGTCAACATACTCTCACCGGCCTTTAGCCGGCGCAAGAGTTGTTGCCTCTCCGGATCTAGTCCAGCGCCATCTGCAATATGATTTGTCAGACTTACACCCACGCCGCACTTCAGAAGATACTAATATTTAGAAGTGTATCTTACCAGAGGGGGTCTCTTTGGGCTCCCCTGCCACGGCTAGTGCGGCCTCCAGTTGGGCTTTGCACTCTTCCAGCTCCTGGGACAGTACGGTATTCTTCTCTGTAAGAACCTGCATACCAAATGATCCTTAAATCAGTTACTCTAACTGTTTCAAGTCTCGGGGGCTACTGGTATATATATATATATTTACCAAAATTTTCTTACCCGTATGTCTTTTACATATTGCTCCGTGGCTCTGGCTAAACCATTTTGAGCGGCACGGAGATACGCATCTCCCAAATTTAAGGCATCTAATGCCTCTTGGGAGAAACAAGCGTCGCGAAGAACTGTCCTGCGACGCCTGTGGTTCATGGCACTCTCCACCTCGGAATTGGAGGCAGACAGCCTGTCCGCATCCTCTGCCGGAGGAGCGTCAGGTGCGCGCCTTGTGTTCTCTTCCGCTTCTAGGCCAGGCGTTGGAGCCTGGCTGGTGGAGGCGTGATTGGCAACCTCTCCGGATGTAGTCCGGCAAGGTCTCTTCGTCCTGAAGACAGCACGAACGTTAATATGCCCTGAAGGAATAACACCAGGGAAAAAGAGGGTGCGCTATACCTTTGCGCCAGCATCTCAGTCCGGACTACATTCCTTTTTACCCCACGGGGCCCTGCGGCCCCTCGTTGGCTAGCCGCCGCAGGTTCGGCCTCCCGCCTCGGAAACCTCCCCTGCAAAACACGGTCGTTGTCAGGAAAACTGAAATGCGTGAGAATGGATTCCTTCTCAAGGGGATGAGACTCCGCTCTCTGTTACCTGGGAGGCCGGGATTAACCCTGGGTATTCAGCCGTAATGGCCACCAAGGTATTGTCCTTGCTTAGCTGATGACACACCCCGTCAATCAGCTCCACCGATATGTCCGGATCCTCTTCGGAGTCCGGATCGAGGGACCGTTCTGGATCCTCGGGCTGTGGGGGACGGTTGTTTATATCCTTTACTTCCTGACGCAGTTCCTGCGTTGAAATCGGAAGACTACATATTTAATCATGGGAATATAAAACGGATGGGCAAGCACAATTGTCCACTTACCCAACTCGGAGGGTTGTACATAGAAAATCTGCCCTGCGGGTTGACGCGGAGGAATTCCTCCTCTTCTCCCTTGTACAAAGAGGATAAGATCTTTACTAGAGCGGCAACTGAGGCTGGCCCCTTACGACCGTAACGGGTGGCGTCATCCTCCCCGTTAAAATCCCACATGGGGTGGCCTCTACATTGAAGCGGCTGCACCCCCCGCATAATGCATGCGGCCATGACTTCAATCATGGTTAGTCCGGAATGAGCCAATAGTCTTATCCGACCCATCAGGTGAAGGACATCGCTGTCGCCTTCTCTCTGAGAGCTCCGCGGACGCCAGCTTAGGCGTTTCTTTAAGGGAGCACTGTTGAATTCGAGGAGACCGGCCCGGATAGGATCCGGCAGTGGGACATCATCTATATAAAACCATTCCGAAGGCTAGTCCTCGGACGCCTTCTTTGGGGTTCCGGATAGATATCCGGTCCCAGCGATACGCCACACTTCGGCTCCGCCCACTTGATATATAGACCCCTCTTGAGAGCGGGGCACCAGGCAGAATAACCACTTCCATAGCGCGAAATGAGCCTCAACACCCAAGAATAGCTCGCAAAGGGCGACGAAGCCCGCGATATGCAATATAGAGGCAGGCATGAGATTGTGTAGCTGGAGGCCATAGAACTCCAGAAGCCGACGGAGAAATGGATGAATTGGAAATCCAAGTCCTCTTATTAGATAAGGGACAAGGCACATCCGCTCTCCTTTGGAGGGATTGGGGGTGCTCTCCGCTTGCTCTCCGCCATTATAGGTGGCGAGTCCGGCTTGGACCGGGACCATATAGGCCTGAGGGAGAAATCCCTTGGCCTGAAGCGACACTAGCTTGTTGTGTGGGATGGAGCACCTCTCCCAGTCTCCAGGTTTAGGACTGGAAGGGCGAGAGGAGGAGCTGCGACGGCTGGCCATGTTGGAATGGACCTTTGCTGGAGGCACTCTGATGATTACTCGCGGAGAGGAGAAGGTGTGGTTTGGATCTGAATCCCCATCCCATTAAATAGGCGGCTCGTTTATGCGGCTAGGGGTGTGAATGTAAAAACACCCCAACTTTTCGCATTCGTTTAACACATGGAAGACGGCCATTATTGGGCATGGAAGCCAAGGTGTGCTACATTACGAAAATCGGACATTATTCAGCAGGTACACGAAATTTGGAGAAGAACCCGCCTTGCAATGCCGAAGACAATCTGCGCGCCGGACTCGTCATCATTGAAGCATGGTTCGGGGGCTACTGAGGGAGTCCTGGATTAGGGGGTGTCAGGGTAGCCGGACTATACCTTCAGCCGGACTCCAGGACTATGAAGATACAAGATTGAAGACTTCGTCCCTTGTCCGGATGGGACTTTCCTTGGCGTGGAAGGCAAGCTTGGCGATGCGGATATTTAGATCTCCTACCATTGTAACCGACTTTGTGTAACCCTAACCCTCTCCGGTGTCTATATAAACTGGAGGGTTTTAGTCCGTAGGACAACTTCATCATACAACAACCATACCATAGGCTAGCTTTTAGGGTTTAGCCTCCTTGATCTCGTGGTAGATCTACTCTTGTACTACCCATATCATCAATATTAATCAAGTAGGACGTAGGGTTTTACCTCCATCAAGAGGGCCCGAACCTGGGTAAAACATCATGTTCCTTGCCTCCTGTTACCATCCGGCCTAGACGCACAGTTCGGGACCCCCTACCCGAGATCCGCCGGTTTTGACACCGACAACATGATTATCAATTTCGGCTTTCACAAGAGGACAAGCGAGGTCTAAGCTTAGTGGAGTTGATGCGTCCATTTTGCATCATGCTTTTATGTTGATATTTATTGCATTATGGGCTATTATTTCACATTATGGTACAATATTTATGCCTTTTCTCTCTTATTTTACAAGATTTACATGAAGAGGGAGAATGCTGGTGTCGGGGTATTCTCGCAACACATGTCAGGGGGTGGCTAATCATGGATGGGGTCAAGAGGACGTCGTCAGACCCTAAAAGTGGGAATGGGCGAGAGCTCGATTGCGTACAAGACATACCCAGGTTCGGGGCTCTCCGGGAAGATAACACCCCTAGTCCTGCTCTGAGGGGTCTCCCCATGATGACTGAGATCAAATGGTGGCTACAACCTTGCTCCTTGAGCTATATCGCTGGAGGAAGAAGAAGGGCAAGCCTAGCTCTCTTGGTTCTCCTAGCTATGATGTGTTTGAGGGGCGTGGGTGTTGAACCCTTTGCATGGGTGAGCCTGGGGGATTATATAGGCCAACCCCCCAGGGGTACAATGGTAATACGGCCGGGTGTAGGACCCGGACGTCAATGTCTCAGGGCGCCGGGTTCTCCGCCGGCTGCTAGGGCCCGTCGCTTAGTGGGTTCCGCCGGCTGTTGAGAAACCTACCGACAGGTAGGGCCCGCCGCCTGCGAGCCAGACTGATTGCGTTTTGTCGTAGCCTCGCCCTTGATGACGGAGGCCTTGTCGAGAGTCGCATGGCTACAGTCCCGCCGCCTAGTCTGCGCCCATGCTCCGTCTTGTCGGTGTAATGGCGCGTGGACTCTGGGAGGAGGGAACGGCCGGTTGCTAGAAGCCGCCCCACCCCTGAGGCCGACTTCTTGGGGGCGCCGTCTTCTGGTTGCTCACGGACATGTAGGGCCCACCGTCTGCGGGCCGTACCGACCGCCCGTCGTGGGAGCATGGCCCTTGCTGACGAGGGCCATGTCATGCGCCGCATGGCTACAGTGCCGCGCCGAGTGGGTAAGTGATTGCTTGGTCAGCCCGCACTGTAGCCACACTCCTCCGTGATCCAGGGAATGGGGAGGCCCTGTAGCCATGCCTCGTCTCATCGCAATGAATGGGTGCAGACTCCAAGGGGAGGAGGGGCCGTCTGCTAGAAGCCGGTCCCCCGAGGCCGCCTTCTAAGAGCGTGCCATCTCCTAGGAGCCGGCCGCCTGGGCCAACCGGCCCAAGGAGCCGGCCACATGTCCGGAAGGTGCGAGGGTCTTTGCTAGCCCTTATGTCTTGAAATGCTAAGGGGTGTGGATGAGGCTACCCGTGGTCAATCCCTCCGACAGTAGTCCCCGAAGCTAGTGAGGTGTCGTGGCTCAAGCCGGAATGCCTCAGCAGTTTCCTACTCTGAGAGGTCTTGTGTATTTGCTTCGTCCGGCTGGGAGAAGCCATCTGGCAAGAGTCGTCCAAGGCAAGGCTGGCCGCCTGGTGAATTCGAATCGTCGTGACGGGCGCTGGGTTGAGACCGTCGGGTGGTGCGCCTGCCGCATGTTGCTCGCGAGCCACGTGTCGCCAGCAGGCCAGGCCGGCCTGCCAGCCCACGCACGCGACGGGACATTGCCGCAGGCCCGGGTCCACCACTAAGAGGAGAGTGGTTGCCCTTCCGGGGACAATTGAAGATGCACCATGATGGCGCGGGATTTACGAGGACGTGCAGGGCGTGGGCGCAGTTAATCCCCACTCCCCCCATGATCTGTTGGCTCGGCTCCGCCGCCGCTACGGCATAAGTAAGGGGAGGGGGAGCGGCCGAATGCACGCGCCCCCTTCTCCTCTCTCTTCTGCTTCTTCTACTACTCTTGCTTTCTTGCTGCCGCTCCGCCACCGAAGCACCGCTGCAGCTTGTCGTCGCTTGACTTCTCCGCGCCACCGTAGCCTTGACGTCACCCGACCTCGCCGTGCCGCCGCTAAGCCACCGAGAGCCATGGCGCGAGACAAGTGGGATGGCTAGAACTTCCACGACGGGCACGTCGAGTTCCTCCACGTGACACGGTGGATACCCAACGAGGCGTGCTTGGGGACGCGCCTCCCGGACGAGCGGGAGATCTCGCCGGCGCCGCAGGCCGGTGAGTTCATCGTCTTCTGCAGCCACTTCCTCCGTGGCTTCGGCTTGCCGGCGGGCGGCTTCTTCCACGATTTCCTCGACTACTACTGCATACAACCGTACCACCTCACGCCCAACATGGTGGTCCTCCTCTCCGCCTTAGTCACCTTCGGCGAAGGCTACCTCGGCGTCCTGCCCACACTCAAGCTGTGGGGCAGGTTCTTCTACTTGAAGTTTGGCACCGCCGCCAAGGGCGAGGCGGCCTATTGCGGTGCTTGCATCGCCGTGCGGCGCACCGGCACCGGGGTCTGATTTCCCCCCGCCGTCTAGCACGAGTCGGCGAAGTTGTGGCAGACGTCATACTTCTACGTCCGCAACGTCCACCCGACTCGCGACTATGTCAACATGCCGGCCTCTGTGCCCGGCCCGCCTGCTGAACCGCGGCTCAACTAGGGGCAGCAGCCCAAACCGCTGCCGACCGCCATCACCAACATCCTTGACCAGCTCCAGGAGATGACGGAGTCTGAGGGGCTCCAGCCGGCCGACCTACTGGCCGCCTTCGTCTACTGCCGGGTGTCGCCCCTCCAATTCCGACCACATCTAATATGCGAGATGAGCGGCCGCCGTGACCCCTGCCGGATGTCCACGAAGGAGCTGACGACTATCGACGTGGTCCGGCATGTAAACTACTTCTCCAACAGCCAACTCAGCGAGACCGACAGGAGCCTCGACAAGCCACCGTACAGCCGTGCCAACCCGCCGCCTATGGTTAGTATCTAGTCCTCTTATTTTGCTCATGTTGTGCTCTTCATTCGCCTTGACCACCCGAATGCGGCACACCGCTTTGTCGGCCAGGCGGCAGCTATCGCGCCGGCTCCTGGCCACCAATGGATGGCGGGCCGGGAGGTGAGCGAGGTGGGTGACCCCGAGCTGGGGGCGGCCGCGTTGGAGGGGAAGATGACGCTGCCGAGGGAGGCGGCATTGGAACAGGCGCAACCACAGGAGGCTACGCAGGAGGAGGTGGCGACGTCCGTGACTGGCCGGACAATGACAAGGACGACGATGGACAACGCTGCTCCGAAAGCGCCGACAGGACGGCAGGCGGCTCCTCGACGATGCGGCCGACTGGTGCACCCGGCATGTTGAAGCACTACGCCGAAGGGGTGATGTTCGATAGCCGGCTGACCAAGAAGACCAAATCAATGGCTGCGGCGGCCAAGCGGTAATAGGGCTTCCCTTGATTGTTTCTATTGCAATGGTGTCCGAGGCAGCGCGCGATGGTGTCCACGCAGGGCTCCCCTTTCTGTGTCTCGGGCCCCGTCTGCCTCTGTGATTGGAGTAGCGAGCGGCCCTGAGGATAGCCGCTGCATGGAGCCGTCTGCTGCCCTTCGGGAGGCGATGGAGAGGAACGCACGGGAGGCGCAGGAGGAGCGGGACGCCGCAGCTCGGGCGGAGGCTGAGGCAGCAGTCATAGAGCGGGCTGAGGCCGATGCTGTGGCCAAGGCGTAGGCGGATGCAGTGTCCTTCCGAAGGCCACCGGCTTGCAACAACCGGAGCCGCCGGTGGTGGAGGGCCGGGTGTCGAGGAGTAGTTGGAGCTGACCAGATGGCCCTGGAGTGGGGAGGAGCCGACCCCAACGTCCCGGAGGTGGAAGTGGCTCCGCGCGAGCTGAATGTTGGCGAGCGGGGTGGGAGCCAACCCAAAGGGCCGGAGGTGCCGCCATCCAGCACCGAGCTGGTGGCGAGCCGGGCCGTGATGACACACACCTCCCTGCGCCCGCACCCATCGCGGACGGTTTCCGCCCGAAGACCGGCTGGCGCCGGGGCCATGAGCTTGTTGGGGGCCGACACCGAAGCCTTAAGCTCCGCTCCGGCTGGTTGGGAGCCAGGAGTAGGCCCGGCCGTCCTTAACGTCGCGGTGAAGGATGTCCTGGACCAGTTCAACGGCCACGGTGCCACCCGCTTGAAGGCCAGGAACAAGATGTTGGCGATGCACACGTCCGTCCGGGTACACTCTCAATCTTGTCTTTCATTTTTGTGATCTTCGGTGGGGGCGTGCCAGTGCACCCATAGGGTGTAGCCCTCGAGTTCCAATCCAGCTGCTAAGCAGGCGGATTGGTACTTCACGGCGTGCTTCCAAATGCCGAAGTGTTGCTCTCATCGCAAGACTATCACAACTTGCGTGCGGCTGCCTACAACTCCCAAAATCAGGCGCTGACCAAGAAGACTGCTGAGCTGAATAAGAGCCGCAGTACGTAGGCCATATTTCAATGGGGGCGCACAAGCGCACCCGTTGGGTTTTGCCCCCGAGATTCGAGCCTACTACTGAGCAGTCGGGTCGGATCTTCCGGCAACTTCTTGTCTTTTGTCGATGCTGATGTTTCTTTCTTGCTTTTGTAGAGGTCGCCGCCCAACTGCGGACACGCGTGTGCGAGCTCGAGAGCCAGCTCCAGGCCAAGGAGCAGGAGCGCAGCAAGGCAGCCGCAGTGCGCGACCGGTTTGAGAAGGAGCTGGCAGACCAGGCGGGATAGCACAAGGAGCAGGTTTGGTAGCTGAAGGACGGGGAGGCGCTCCTCAAGGCCGAGTTCGATACTCAGTGCTCGGACTAGGCTGACAGGGAGAAGCTGCTGTCGGATGGCTACGAGGTGATCGAGGATATGCTCGAAGGTAAGTCCTTTCTTCCTTCGTTTCTTAGTTGCTGGCTGCTGCAGGAGGCCGACTTCTGAATCTTCAGTCTTCTTTTGGACAGAGTATTTCCCCAGTCGCTCCATTGCCATCTGCCAGGCAATCGAGGCGCGGTGCAATCAGCGGAGGATGGGCGCGGACATTCCGCAGAACCAGCCCCGGCCTCTGGGCGAGCAGCTCTTGGCCGTCCCGATGCGCCTTGAGGCATGGCACTTCCTACTCAGCCGACTTCAGTGAGTCGGGTCGCAGGCTCTGGCGGCGCTCTGGCGGGGCTATGGCTGGACACGCAAGTGCCCCGGACACCCAGTCAGACCGCCGAATGGTTGGAGGTGGCAGCCGAATGGCTTGAGGCCTGGAAAGGTGCCGCGGGATGGGTGGGCGCCAGGCCTGAGCGGTGCTGGAGTTTGTCAAGGCATGGTACCCAGGCGTGCGCTTGGCCCAGCTAGCCACTTTCCGCCAGGAAGCCGGGCTGGAGCTGGAGGCGGAGTGTGATGTGATCATCAAGCGCACGGCCGCCCTTACCGACTATGCCGAAGTCGGCGTCTTCATCCCGGTGCGGGTGGAAGACAGCACTGAGGTGTCGCCCTCTTGGTTCGGGTTGGACCCAAACGAGGGGGAGGACTCGGCGGAGGAGATCGCTCCAGCGACAAGGGCGAGGAGAGCGAGGACGAGGAGGGTGAGGATGTCACACCGGACGGCGGAGCGACCAGCCAGACTCAGCCCGACCGGGCCTCAGCTAGTGAGCCACGGGAGACCACGTCGGCCGACGCCGACGCCGACCAGGCTGAGACCCGTCAGTCGGACACCCCACCAGTCGATGCTACAACCACCGTTGACTTGTCTGAGCTGCCTTTCGCACCTCTGTCCTAGTTATCTTTTAAGTTTTTCTGTCTTGTGCTCAAACAAACAAGTTAATTATGCACAGTTCCACCCGTTGTGGGTGTATTTCAAACTCTGTTGAACGCTGGCCTTGGGCCTTTTGCGATGTAAATAATTTATTTCCCACATGCTTGTGTCTTTTGCCGGGTTCTGGTTCGGTTTTGCCTTAGCTCTATTTGGCCTTTTCTTTTGTTCTCTTCCTTTGGGTGCCGCCCTGCCAGCCGGATAGTTGTGCTGCAGTCTGTCGCCAGGTCAGGGACTTGGCCGTTTAGAATAGGCAACTTATTTCAGCCACCTAGAGCATAGCTAGTCGAGCGAGAAGCTGGCCGGCCGACTGCTAGGCAGCTGGATGGGTGAGGCGAGGAGCCGGCTTGGCATTCATTGGCGTTCTTCCTTAGTCATTTTTTGTGTGGACAGCGTTTCTGGCCTTTAGCTCTTGCCAGCCGGACAGTCGTGCTGCGAGCTACATCTAAGGCGAAGAGATGGCCCTAGCGTCGGCACACCACTTAGCCGACTTCGGATGGTGCCAACTTAGTCAAGGAGGCGAGCCCCCGAGCCGGCTGACCGAACCCGGAGAGGGCGAAAGAATGAAAGAACACAATCATAGGCAAAGCTCATCATATAGATAAAAAGGTAGCCCCTGAGTGTGCTTCTGATGAGGACATCAATACCATTGTTACACCCACAGCCCCTACTGTTACATATACTGGACCAATTACTAGAACTCGCGCACGCCAATTAAATTACCAGGTACTTTCGTTTCTTGGTAATGATTTTAATGTTCATGAGATTATGATGCTGCCTAAATTGGATACATTTGTTTTGCTTACAAATGAAGGGCCTAGCTTGGAGAAGGATGAACATTGGAGCAAGAACACGCATGGAGTTGATGGCATGCGCAAGGGGATCAAGAACGGAGTTACAAGTGATGATTTCAGGACTTTGAAGCCGCCATAAGGAGTGCATGAAGCCTTGGACGAAATATACAAGATGCCACTTCATAATATTCGTCCATAGGCTATTCTAGGTGCTGCGTCACCTTATTAATGGGCCAGGCCCATGTAATTTCGACATACTTAAGTATAGGCTATTTTTAGAGTCCGTATGTGTGGGGAAACAAGAGTTAGGGTTGGTTTCGGACCCCACCCTCAAGGGCCACGAAATTCCCCCCTCTTCCTCCATATATACAGCCCTTAGGGCGTCGTTTAGACTTTGGGTTTTGTTTAGATTAAAAGTTCGCCATAGCTGCAACTTCGCGTACTTCGTTTGTGTCCAACGACCAGACCAAGGCGTCACAGAACCCCACCTTGATCAATAAAGCTTTCATCTTATATTCGCAATATCCCGATTGCAATCTCAGTTTCTTGCTTGTTCTTCGTTTGCTCGCAGGAAACAGACCCTCGTGGTCAGGTTGATCGTGCTCCGGCGTGGTCAATAACCCTCGGAAGTTAGTTTAGCGATTGCTAAGGCGCGACGTCTCGCACGTTCATAGTCGGATCGTCAAGGTCGACTCCCACAGAAAACGATAGCCACCATCTCATCGAAACATCGGGACACCTTAGCCTCTATCAGTGGTATCAGATTTCCAGGTTGCTCGGTGAGATTTTTACAGTTTTTCGTAGATTAGATCGAGTCTGTTCTTCATACCTACAGTCCACGAAAAAAAGCCACACAAAAAAATTAGGGTTAGTTCATCATATCCGAACCAATCTGAGCCTTTGCATAATCTTGTTAGGGTTTTTACTTTGTTGAATTTGCGGTTGCATCGTCGTGTCAAGTTGCTGGTCTTAGAGTCTAGTCTTTTAGAGTTTCGAGTTCTGGTCATAAGTTGTCACGCCGCCGCCGTGCCATCATCATCGCCCATCTACCACTTTTGCTTATCCGCCACCGCTCTGAATCCATATCCATATACCACTACCAATCCGTATCCATATACCACCACCAATCTCTATCCATATACCACCACCGCTACCATATACCACCACTGCTGCCATATACCACAACCATATATCCACCACCAATCCGAGTTCTTCTCATATTAGGTTTGTTCTTGAGATCAATCTAAATTCCGAGTCGTGTTTCCTTGCCTGCGTAGGTCTCGGAAAAAAAAGAGTCTGGAGACCCCCGGGCAGTTTTTAGGACAAAATTTTCACGGGCAAAATTTTTCTTCCCTATCCTATTTTTAGGCTTTTCTGAGTCTTTTGAGCCACGTGCCATCATAGTGATTTTTTGTCGCACTTTTTCGTCGTCGCTGCCCTGATTTCCGAAAAAAAAGTGAAAAAAAAATTTTTGTGCCCATCCTATCAGTTTGACGAGGGAAGAGTTTTGAGACACTCGCCATTATAGTGATTTTTCGCAAAAAAAAGAGGAGCGCAAAAAAAAGGAGCGCAAAAAAAAGAGCGAAAAAAAGTTCCAGAGTGTGCTTTTCCCTTATTTACGTGCAGCGCCGTGATTTTGTTAGTGTTCTAGGCTCGCGTCTCTAGCACGGTCTAGCCTAGGACCAGCACAGTACCGTCGTTGAGCGTTTATTCAACTTTGCATCTCTGAATTGATTATTGCTGACCCTTTTTGCTACCATACTTTAAGCTTTCCCAGCTCCACATACATCTACGTCGTGCGTTTGACTCTCCCTGGCAATCGCTCTATCCAAGCTTTTGAGAGTTTTTGACTACAACGGTTGCCGATCACCGCCTGCTGCTGGGTAAGAACTGGTAAGAATTTGAGATTTGCTTGACGGATTTGTGACACCCGCCACCACCACCACTTGTTAGTAGTCTGTAGGATCATATTCTTGTGCGTTTCTATTGCTGCTAACCATGCCAGGATCACAAGCCGACGAGACTGACTGGGAGAACTTGACGAACAAGGAGCTTCATGATACGTTTCAGCAAATGATGAATGGACAGGTGCAAGATGTGATAAACAGATTTGAAGAGGCCATGGAGAAGATAGATGGCATGGAGAAGACGTTTGAAACAAAGCTCGATAACAAGTTTGCTGAATTGCTTTCGCGTTTTCCACCACCACCACCGGCTGCTCCTGCCGCACCTCTGCAACAACAGCAACAACACCGACTACCTCCACGTCGGGAAACAGCCCTCTGCCGAGCGAGCCGTGTCCCTCTTCAGTCGGGCCAAACTGCTGGTGCTGCTGTTGATACTTTGGTCCCCACCCTCAAGGGCCACGAAATTCCCCCCTCTTCCTCCATATATACAGCCCTTAGGGCGTCGTTTAGACTTTGGGTTTTGTTTAGATTAAAAGTTTGCCATAGCTGCAACTTCGCGTACTTCGTTTGTGTCCAACGACCAGACCAAGACGTCACAGAACCCCACCTTGATCAATAAAGCTTTCATCTTATATTCGCAATATCCCGATTGCAATCTCAGTTTCTTGCTTGTTCTTCGTTTGCTCGCAGGAAACAGACCCTCGTGGTCAGGTTGATCGTGCTCCGGCGTGGTCAATAACCCTCGAAAGTTGGTTTAGTGATTGCTAAGGCGCGACGTCTCGCACGTTCGTAGTCGGATCGTCAAGGTCGACTCCCACAGAAAACGATAGCCACCATCTCATCGAAACATCGGGACACCTTAGCCTCTATCAGCTTCGGGGGACCTGTTGTCTTTGCTAGTACAAAAGGTAGCGTGGTACATACACTCCATCAACTATAAAATGGACGGAGAAGATTCGTGTTCCATGGACGCTCCGTCTCTTAGCCGGCATTGTCACCCTTGCGAGCCCTGGGATTTTGTGCATTGATGAGGTAGTAGGAGTCATTGCCCAGGGCCTTGCTGATGATGAAAGGCCCCTCCCAAGGAGCTGAGAGCTTGTACTGGCCGGCTGTCCGTTGGATCAACCGGAGGACAAGGTCGCCCCCCGGGAAAGCACGCGGCTTGACCTTCTTATTGTGGTAGCTGCATAGGCTCTACTGGTAGATGGCGGACCGGGTGAGTGCTAGTAGCCGGGCCTCTTCTAGCAGATCGACACTGTCTTCTCGCGCCTCCTTGGCTTCTGCCTCCGTGTACATGGTGATGCGAGGCGAGTCGAACTAGATGTCAGTTGGGATGACAGCCTCGGCCCCGTACAAGAGGAAGAAGTTAGTGATGCTGGTTGCTCGATTTGGCGTGTGAGGGAGTCCTGGATTAGGGGGTCCCCGGGCGTCCAGGTTATGTGATGTGGGCTGGACTGGTGGGCCGTGAAGATACAAGATAGAAGGCTTCCCCCTGTGTCCGGATGGGACTCTCCTTTGCATGGAAGGCAAGCTTGGCGTTCGGGTATGGCAATTCCTTTCTCCGTAAACCGACTCTGTATAACCCTAGCCCCCTTCGGTGTCCATATAAAGCGGAGGGTTTAGTTGGAGAGGCAATCATAATCATACAGGCTAGACATCTAGGGTTTAGCCATTATGATCTCGAGGTAGATCAACTCTTGTAACCCCTATACTCATCAAAGTCAATCAAGCAGGAAGTAGGGTATTATATCCATTAAGAGGGCCCAAACCTGGGTAAACATCATATCCCTTGCTGATGAGGACATCAATACCATTGTTACACCCACATCCCCTGCTGCTATACATACTGGACCAATTACTAGAGCTCGCGCACACCAATTAAATTATCAGGTACTTTCGTTTCTTGGTAATGATTCTAATGTTCATGAGAATATGATGCTGCCTAAATTGGATACATTTGTTTTGCTTACAAATGAAGGGCCTGGCACGAATAAGAGGGATAAACACTGGAGCAAGACCAAGCATGGAGATGATGGCATGCGCAAGGGGATCAAGAACGGAGTTACAAGTGATGATTCTAGGACTTTGAAGCCACCATAAGGAGTGCATGAAGCCTTGGACGAAATATACAAGATGCCACTTCATAAATTTCGTCCAGAGGCTATTCTAGGTGCTGCGTCACCTTATTATTGGGCCAGGCCCAATGTATTTTTGAAATACTTAAGTATACGCTGTTTTTAGAGTCCGTATGTGTGGGGAAACAAGAGTTAGGGTTGATTTCGGACCCCTCCTCTAAGGGCCACAAAATTCCCCCCTCTTCCTCCATATATACAGCCCATAGGGCATCGTTTAGACTTTGGGTTTTGTTTAGATTAAAAGTTCGCCATAGCTGCAACTTCGCGTACTTAGTTTGTGTGCAACGACCAGACCAAGACGTCACAGAACCCCACCTTTGATCAATAAAGCATTCCTCTTATATTCGCAATATCCAGATTGCAATCTTAGTTTCTTGCTTGTTCTTCGTTTGCCTGCAGGAAATAGACCTTCGTGGTCAGGTTGATCGTGCTCCTGTGTGGTCAATAACCTCTCGGAGTTGGTTTAGCGATTGCTAAGGCGCGACGCCCTCACCCGTTCGTTGTCGGATCGTCAAAGTCGACTTCCTCCACAACGATAGCCACCATCTCATCGAAAGACGAGACACCTTTGCCTCTATCAAGTGGTATCAGATTTCCAGGTTGCTCGGTGAGATTTTATAGTTTTTCATAGTTTAGATCGAGTCTGTTCTTCATATCTACAGTCCACGAAAAAGCCAAAAAAAATTTAGGGTTAGGTCATCATATCCGAACCGATCTGAGCCTTTGCATAATCTTTTTAGGGTTTTGCATTGTTGAATTTGCGGTTGCATCGTCGTGTCTAGTTGCTGGTCTTAGCGACTAGTTTCCTTTAGAGTTTCATGTTCTGTTCACAAGTTGTCACGCCGTCGCCGCACCATCGTCATCGTTCCAACCACATACAACCACACCAACATATTCCTTACCGCTGCCATATACATCCGCCTGTCCACCACCAATCCGAGTCCACATATACATCTGCCTGTCCACCACCAATCCGAGTCCACATATACATCTGCCTGTCCACCACCAATCCGAGTTATTTTCATATTAGGTTTGTTTTCGAGACCCCCGGGCAGTTTTTAGGCCAAAATTTCGGCGATGAAAAATATTTTTCCCTATCCTATTTTTAGGTTTTTCTGAGTCTTTTGAGCCACGTGGCATCATAGTGATTTTTTGTCGCACTTTTTCGTCGTCGCTGCCCTGTTTTCCGAAAAAAACTAAAAAAAAATTTCGTGCCCATCCTGTCAGTTTTAGGAGGGAAGAGTTTTGAGACACTCGCCATTGTAGTGTTTTTTCGCAAAAAAAAGAGGAGCACAAAAAAAGGAGCGCAAAAAAACGGAGCGAAAAAAAGTTCCAGAGTGTGCTTTTCCCTTGTCTACGTGCAACACTGTGATTTTGTTAGTGTTCTAGGCTTGCGTCTCTAGCACGGTCTAGCCTAGGACCAGCACAATACCGTCGTTAAGCGTTTATTCAACTTCACATCTCTGAATTGATTATTGCTGACATTTTTGCTACCATATCATAAGCCTTCCCAACTCCACATACATCTACATCATGCATTTGACACCACCTAGCAATCGCTCTATCCAATCTTTCAGAGTTTTGATTACAACGGTTGCCGATCACCACCTGCTGTTGGGTAAGAACTGGTAAGAATTTGAGATTCGCTTGCCAGATTTGTGATACACCACCACCACCACCACCACTTCCTAGTAGTCTGTAGGATCATATTCTTGTGTGTTTCTATTTCTGCTAACCATGGCAGGATCACAAGCAGATGTGACAGATTGGGAGAACATGACAAACAAAGAGCTACATGATAAATTTCAGCAAATGATGAGTGGACAGGTGCAAGATGTGCTAAACAGATTCGAAGAGGCCATGGAGAAGATAGATGGCATGGAGAAGACGTTCGAAACAAAGCTCGATAACAAGTTTAATGAATTTCCCGCGCGTCTTCCACCACCACCACCACCGGCTGCACCTAATGCACCTCTACAACAATAACAACAACAACAACAACAACAACAACAACATCGCCTTCCAAATCAAGTGGGACGGGCACTGCACAGTCCCCTTGAGCCTGGTTAAAATTCTGGTGCCGCTGTTGATGCTTCTGTAGCTCCTGCTACTACTGCAGAGGTGGAGGACCATTACAAGGATGAGGTTGATCAAAATCAGAACTACGTGCAACCACCAGCACCACCGCCACCAGGTCATCCTCATGCATATCATCGCAATGGTAGGGCTGGACAACCACCCCAGGTACGTGATCATGACCATCTCCCTAAACTATAATTGAACATTCCACCATTTGAGGGTAGATATGTTCCTGATATATATCTTACTTGGGAGTTAGAAACTGAACAACGATTTACATGTTTACAATATCCTAAGGAGAGATGTGTTCCTGCTACTGTTTGTGCTTTCACTAGCTTTGCATGTGTTTGGTGGTCTGAACAGTGTAGATTATATCCTATTCCAGCTACTTGGGCTGGTTTGAAAACTGCTATGCGTACTCGTTGGGTTCCACCATATTATCAACGTGAATTACTTCAAAAACTGCAGCGTCTAAGACAAGGAAAAAATTCTATAGAAGAATATTATCAGGAATTACAAACTGGCATGATTAGATGTGGTATTGTTGAGGAGAATGAAGCTATGCTTGCACGTTTTATGGGTGGCTTAAATAGAGACATTCAGGCCATTCTAGAGTATAAGGAGTATACTAATATCACTCGTTTATTCCATCTTGCTTGTAAAGCTGAACGTGAAGTGCAGGATCGACAGGCATTGGCGTGAACTAACTTTTCTGCAGGTCAATCTTCATCATGGACACCACGTGCATCCTCTATTTCCACTGCAGCAGCACCTCCATCAGGTGCCACCTCCAGCCGTGATACAAGAAAGCAAGCACAACCACCACTATCTGCCAAGAGCACACCTGCTGGGCCTGCACAGAGTGCTTCTTCTTCCATGGCATCAACAGGGCACACAAGTCATATTATTTATCGTCGTTGTAAGGGAAGAGGCCATTTTGCGAGAGAATGGAAATCTCAGTGTGAGATGATTGTTACTGAGGATGGTGGGTATGAGTCCGCTAGTGACTATGATGATGAGACTTTGGCTCTTATTACACTTGAAGAACACGGTGGAGATGATTCTGATCATGAGACGCAATACATGGCTCCTAAAGATGGTGACAGGTATAAATGTTTAGTTGCTCAACGTGTTTTGAGTGTGCAGGTTACACAAGCTGAGCAAAACCAGAGGCATAATTTGTTCCATACAAAGGGAGTTGTGAAGGAACATTTTGTTCGCGTCATCATAGATGGAGGGAGCTGCGACAACTTGGCTAGCATGGAGATGGTGGAGAAGATATCTCTCACCACAAGACCACGTCCACATCCTTACTACATCCAATGCTTCAACAATAGCGGAAAGATTAAGGTAACACGTACTGTTCGTGTGCATTTTAGTATCTCTACATATGCTGATTATGTTGATTGTGATGTGATACCCATGCAAGCATGTTCCTTATTACTTGGTAGACCATGGCAATTTGATTAAAAAAATTGTACACCATGGTAGAAACAATCGGTATACTCTTGTTCATAAGGATAAAAATATTACTTTGCTTCCTATGACTCCTGATTCCATTTTGAAAGATGATATTAATAGAGCAAGTAAAGCAAAACAGGAGCAAAATAAGAGTGAAAATCAGATTGTGGCAAAAGAATTTGAGCAACAAATGAAGCCTAATAATAAACCATCTAGTGTTGCTTCTCAAATTAAATTGAAAAGTGCATGTTTACTTGCCACCAAATCTGATATTGAAGATCTAGATTTTAGCAAATCTGTTTGCTATGCTTTTGTGTGCAAAGAGGCATTATTTTCATTTGAGGACGTGCCTTCCTCTTTGCCTCCTGCTGTCAATAACATTTTGCAGGAGTTCGCTGACGTCTTTCCACAAGACGTGCCACGGGGATTACCACCTATTCGAGGGATTGAGCATCAAATTGACTTAATTCCCGGTGCGTCATTACCCAACCGTGCACCATACCGTGCCAATCCAGAGGAGACGAAGGAGATTATGCGTCAAGTACAGGAGCTGCTCGACAAATGTTACATACGCGAATCGCTTAGTCCTTGTGTTGTTCCTATCATTTTAGTGCCGAAAAAGGATGGTACGTCACGTATGTGTGTTGATTGTAGAGGCATTAATAATATTACTATTCATTATCATCATCCTATTCTTAGGCTAGACGACATGTTTGATGAATTGAGTGGCTCTACAATATTCTCCAAAGTTGATTTGCGTAGTGGATACCATCAAATTCATATGAAATTGGGCGATGAATGGAAAACAGCATTTAAAACTAAGTTTGGATTATATGAGTGGTTAGTCATGCCTTTTGGGTTAACTAATGCACCTAGTACTTTCATGAGGTTAATGAACGAAGTTTTACGTGCTTTCATTGGACGATTTGTGGTAGTCTATTTTGATGATATACTGATTTTTAGTAAATCTTTGGAGGAACATTTGGAACATTTACGTGCAGTTTTTATTGCTCTACGTGATGCACGTTTGTTTGGTAACCTTGTAAAGTGCACCTTTTGCACCGACCGACTATCTTTTCTTGGCTATGTTGTTACTCCACAGGGAATTGAAGTTGATTAAGCCAAGATTGAAGCTATTGAGAGTTGGCCTCAGTCCAAAACGGTCACACAAGTGAGGAGTTTCCTTGGCCTCACTGGTTTCTATAGGTGTTTTGTGAGAGATTTTAGCACCATTGCTGCACCTCTCAACAAGCTTACAAAGAAGGATGTGCCTTTTGTATGGAGTACCGCACAGGAAGAAGCCTTCACAGTATTGAAAGATAAGTTGACATGTGCTCCTTTACTCCAACTTCCTGATTTTAATAAGACTTTTGAGCTTGAATGTGATGCTAGTGGAATTGGATTAGGAGGTGTCTTATTACAAGATGGCAAACCTGTTGCATACTTTTCTGAAAAATTGAGTGGGCCTAGTCTGAATTATTCTACTTATGATAAAGAATTATATGCTCTTGTTCGAACTTTAGAGACATGGCAACATTATTTATGGCCCAAAGAATTTGCTATACATTCTCATCATGAATCTTTGAAACATATTAAATGTCAAGCTAAACTGAATCGTAGACATGCTAAATGGGTTGAATTCATTGAGACTTTCCTTTATGTTATTAAGCACAAGAAGGGTAAAGAAAATGTTATTGTTGATGCATTGTCTCGTCGCTATGCTATGCTTTCACAACTTGACTTCAAAATATTTGGTTTGGAGACCATGAAAGATCAATATGTGCTTGATGCTGATTTTAAAGATGTAATGCAGAATTGTAAAGAAGGAAGAACGTGGAACAAGTTCGTCGTTAATGATGGATTTGTGTTCCGTGCTAACAAGCTATGCATTCCAGCTAGCTCTATTCGTCTTTTGTTGTTGCAGGAGGCGCATGGAGGACGACTAATGGGACACTTTAGCGTGAAGAAGACGGAGGACGTACTTGCTACACATTTCTTTTGGCCAAAGATGAGACGGGATGTTGAGCGTTTTGTTGCTCGCTGCACTACATGTCAAAAAGCTAAGTCACGACTCAATCCTCATGGTTTATATATGCCTTTGCCTGTACCTAGTGTTCCTTGGGAGGATATATCTATGGACTTTGTTTTAGGTTTACCTCGAACAAAGAAGGGGAGGGATAGCATATTTGTTGTCATGGATAGGTTCTCGAAAATGGTACACTTTATACCATGTCATAAAAGCGATGATGCTGTTAATGTTGCTGATTTGTTCTTTCGTGAAATTATTCGCTTGCATGGTGTGCCAAATACTATTGTTTCAGATCGTGATACTAAATTTCTTAGCCACTTTTGGAGATGTTTATGGGCTAAATTGGGGTCTAAACTACTTTTTAGTACTACTTGTCACCCCCAAACTGATGGACAAATTGAAGTAGTCAATAGAACATTGTCTACTATGCTTAGGGCTGTTTTGAAGAATAATAAGAAAATGTGGGAAGAATGCTTGCCTCATATTGAATTTGCTTATAATCATTCATTGCATTCTACTACTAAGATGTGCCCTTTTGAAATTGTGTATGGTTTCCTACCTCGTGTACCTATTGATTTGTTGCCTCTTCCATCTTCGGAGAAGCTTAATTTTGATGCTAAAGAACATGCTGAATTGATTTTAAAAATGCATGAGTTAACTAAGAAAAACATTGAGTGTATGAATGCTAAATATAAACTTGCTGGAGATAAGGGTAGAAAACTTGTTGTGTTTGCACCTGGAGATCTTGTTTGGTTACATTTGCGTAAGGATAGATTTCCTAATTTGTGCAAATCAAAGCTAGTGCCACGTGCTGATGGTCCTTTTAAGGTGTTGGATAAAATAAATGATAATGCATAAAAACTTGAGCTGCCTGCAGATTTTGGGGTTAGTCCCACTTTTAACATTGCAGATTTGAAGCCTTATTTGGGTGAGGAAGATGAGCTTTCGTTGAGGACGACTTCATTTCAAGAAGGGGAGGATGATGAGGACATCAATACCATTGTTACACCCACAACCACTGCTGCTATACATACTGGACCAATTACTAGAGCTCACGCACGCCAATTAAATTATCAAGTAATTTCGTTTCTTGGTAATGATTCTAATGTTCATGAGAATATGATGCTGCCTAAACTAGATACATTTGTTTTGCTTACAAATGAAGGGCCTGGCACGGATAAGAGGGATGAACACTGGAGCAAGACCAAGCATGGAGATGATGGCATGCGCAAGGGGATCAAGAATGGAGTTATAAGTGATGATTTCAGGACTTTGAAGCCACCATAAGGAGTGCATGAAGCCCTGGATGAAATATACAAGATGCCACTTCATAAATTTCGTCCAGAGGCTATTCTAGGTGTTGCGTCACCTTATTATTGGGCCAGGCCCATGTATTTTCGAAATACTTAAGTATAGGCTGTTTTTAGAGTCCGTATGTGCGGGGAAACAAGAGTTAGGGTTGATTTCGGACCCCTCCTCCAAGGGCCACGAAATTCCCCCCTATTCCTCCATATATACATCCCTTAGGGCATCGTTTAGACTTTGGGTTTTGTTTAGATTAAAAGTTCGCCATAGCTGCAACTTCGCGTACTTCGTTTGTGTCCAACGGCCAGACCAAGTCGTCACAGAACCCCACCTTTGATCAATAAAGCTTTCCTCTTATATTCCCAATATCCAGATTGCAATCTGAGTTTCTTGCTTGTTCTTCGTTTGCCTGCAGGAAATAGACCTTCGTGGTCAGGTTGATCGTGCTTCGGCGTGGTCAGTAACCTCTCGGAGTTGGTTTAGCGATTGCTAAGGCGCGACGTCCTCGCACGTTCGTAGTTGGACCGTCAAAGTCGACTTCCTCCAAAACGATAGCCACCATCTCATTGAAAGATGGGACACCTTTGCCTCTATCACCTGCCTCCTGTTACCATCCATCCTTAGATGCACAGTTCGGGACACCCTACACGAGATCTGCCGGGTTTGACACCGACATTGGTGCTTTCATTGAGAGTTCCTCTATGCTGTCGACAAAGGATTCGATGGTTCATTTGATCATACACAATGATGCTGTTTCGGGGGAGATTTTCCCCCCGGGACAAATTTTCATATTCGGTGGCTTCGCGCTGCGTGGCAGCTCGATTGGCCATCCGATAGGTTTCGGGAACCTAAACTATGTCACCTATATCCGAGGAGATTTGATCTTCGAAGGGTTCACGACCCCGATCGCCGCTCTGGCCTTGGATCCGGAGCAGGCTGTTAGGTCCGAAGATGGGAGTTTAGAGCTTGCCGAACTCTCTGCGGTTATGGAACTTGTTACCGGAGATCCGGAGGGGACGGTGTCATCGGCTAACCCGAAGACGAACCGAACTCCCCTTGTCAGTCAGCACCGGATACCCCGCCGGACCCTAAGTCCGAACTCTCGAGGTTCATGTCAAGCGGGCCCCGCCAGGAGGCTCCAACTCCGGACAGCCCCATGGACTCTTGGTTCTCTGTCCAACCCTCTCCCTTAAACGAGGCTCTAGACTTAATGCAATCACCTGCCATTACAAAAGGATTGCTTCTGAATTATGCCCAGCCCAGACTAGGGGCTGAGAGCAGGGAATTTTATGTCCCACCCACCACCCACTTCACAGCCACTGTTGAAGATCTAACCGACATGCTGGACTACGCCTCTGAAGACATCGACGGTATGGACGACGATGCCGAAGACGAACAAGGCCAAAACCCACCATTTACCGAACGATGGAGGACCACCTGCACATACGACGTGTACATGGTGGACATACCCAAGGAGGATGGCAACGACGACCAAGAGGATTCGGTTGAGGGCAAGCCTACCGAAGCCCCTTCGAAGCGTCGATGTAAGCGGCGCCGCTCAAAATCGCATCACGACAAAGACAGCAATACCGGCACCAAAGACAATAATGCTCCGGATAATGCCGAAGACCCTGAAGCCCCTGTAGAGCCAACATCCGAACAGGGTGATTGGGAGGATGGGCAGGTAAACCCCGATGATCCTGTTGAGAACGAGGGCTCGGCGGATAGTAACTACCTACCGACCTCCAAAGAAGATGTGAGCCTCGGTGACGAAGAGTTCATCGTACCAGAGGAACCCCTCGAACAAGAGCACTTTAAGCGCCGGAAAATCGCCACTGCAAGAAACCTGAAAAAGAAGCAGCAGCAGCTTCAAGCTGATCAGGACTTACTCAACAACAGATGGAATAACATCTTGACAGCCAAGGAATACGTCCTCGAACGCCCAACAAAGATCTACCCGAAGCGCAAGCTGCTAACCCAATTCGACGATGAGGCCCTCGAGCCCATACCGCCAACGTGTGGCACTACTGACAGACGTAACTGACCACCGCGTGGCTGGGACAGAGCGGCAACACAAGCCGAACACCAACCTGCACCACCTCACGGTAAAGGCAGGGGAACGGCGGCTCCGGGATACACCTACGACCTACGACAGGACCTAGACAATAGAGCCGGTCGAACCAGATCAATCTATGGATCAAGGGGATGTGCCCCAGCGCGAGAGGACGGCCGTCAGAACTGGCGCGACAAGCACAACCTCACTCGGCCCAAAAATCGCATACAGATTTCATCTGCACTGCGTCGCGACATTGCCCGATATAGGGGCAGCGCACACCCCCTATGCTTCACCTATTAGGTAATGGAGCACCATTTCCCAAAACGATTTAAACCTGTGAACATCGACTCATACGACGACACAACGGAGCTTGCAGTATGGATTGAAGATTTTCTTATCCACATATACATGGCTCGCGGTGACGACCTACATGCCATCAAATATCTCCCCTTGAAACTTAAGGGACCCGCACGACCCTGGTTAAACAGCCTCCCAGAAAAATCTATTGGCAGGTGGGAAGATTTGGAAGATGCCTTTAGAGACAACTTCCAAGGTACCTATGTATGGCCCCTGGAAGCTGATGACCTTAGTCACATAGTCCAGCAACCCGGAGAGTCAGCCCGGAAACTCTGGACAAGGTTATTAATTAAAAAGAACCAAATTGTTGATGGTCCAGACGCCAAAGCCCTCACGGCCTTCAAACACAGCGTCCGCGACGAATGGCTCGCCTGACACCTCGGCCAAGAAAAGCTGAAGTCCATCGCATCCCTTACTGCATTAATGACCCGCTTTTGCGTGGGAGAAGACAGCTGGCTAGCCCGAAGAAGCAATAGCACCAGCGACCCCGGCACCTCTGAAGCCAGGGACGGCAATGGCAAACCATGATGCAACAAGCACAAGCGTCAAATCAATAATGAAAGTACCGAAGACCCAGCGGTCAATGCTGGATTCAGCGGCTCTAAACCCGGTATTCATCATGGAGGTTCGGCAGCTCTGGTCCTTGATCCAATCATCGACGGATTCCACCTTACGTGAGTCCTCATGGACGGCGGCGGCAGTCTCAACATGCTCTATCAGGACACTGTCTGCAAAATGGGCATTGATCCGTCAAGAATCAAGCCCACTAAAACTACCTTTAAAGGAGTAATACCTGGTGTAGAGGCCCGCTGCATGGGCTCAATAACATTGGAAGTCGTCTTCAGTTCGCCAGACAACTTCTGAAGCGAAGACTTGATCTTCGATATCGTCCCCTTCTTCAGTGGATATCACGCACTGCTCGGACGAACCACTTTCACCAGTTTTAATGCGGTCCCGCACTACGCTTTTCTAAAGCTCAGGATGCCCGACCCACATGGCGTCATTACAATCAATGGAAACATAGAACGCTCCCTACGTACCGAGGAGCATACCGTGGCCATCATGGTCGAAGTACAGAGCGGCCCTATTATTGTAGGATCGAAAGTATGTCTAGAGGGGGGGTGATAGACTACTTGACCAAATAAAAACTTAACCTTTTCCCAATTTTAGTTCTTGGCAGATTTTAGCTATTCTAGGACAAGTCAAGCAATCATCACACAATTCAAGCAAGCATGCAAAGAGTTTATGGGCAGCGGAAAGTAAAGCATGCAACTTCGAGAATGTAAAGGGAAGGGTTTGGAGAGTTCAAACGCTATTGGAGACACGGATGTTTTTCCCGTGGTTCGGATAGGTGGTGCTATCCTACATCCACGTTGATGGAGACTTCAACCCACGAAGGGTAACGGTTGCGCGAGTCCACACAGGGCTCCACCCAAGGGCAATGGTTGCGCGAGTCCACGAAGGGCTCCACCCACGAAGGGTCCACGAAGAAGCAACCACCCACAAAGGGTCCACGAAGAAGCAACCTTGTCTATCCCACCATGGCCATCGCCCACGAAGGACTTGCCTCACTAGCGGTAGATCTTCACGAAGTAGGCGATCAACTCCTTGGTTCAACTCCACAATCTTGTCGGAGGCTCCCAAGTGACACCTAGCCAATCTAGGAGACACCACTCTCCAAGAAGTAACAAATGGTGTGTAGGTAATGAACTCCTTGCTCTTGTGCTTCAAATGATAGTCTCCCCAACACTCAACTCTCTCTCATAGGATTTGGATTTGGTGGAAAGAAGATTTGATTGGAAAGCAACTTGGGAAGGCTAGAGATCAAGATTCATATGGTAGGAATGGAATGTCTTGGTCTCAACACATGAGTAGGTGGTTCTCTCTCAGAACAAATGAGTTGGAATGATGTGTGTGTTCTGATGGCTCTCTCACTGAATGAGAAAGAGGTGGAGGGGTATATATAGCCTCCACACAAAATCCAACCGTTACACACAATTTACCAATCTCGGTGGGACCGAATCAGAAAACTCGGTCTGACCGAAATAGTAAACCTAGTGACCGTTAGGAATTTCGGTGGGACTGACATGCAACTCAGTAGGACCGATTCGGTTAGGGTTTGGGCATAACGTAATCTCGGTGAGACCGATTACACAAACTCGGTGAGACCGAATTTGGTAATTAGCTAACCAGAGAGTTGGTCAGGCAAACTCGGTGGGACCGATTTGCTCTTTCGGTGAGACCGAAAAGTTACAAAGGGGAAACACTGAGTTTACATTGCAATCTCGATGGGACCGATTCGCTCTTTCGGTGGGACCGAAAAGTTACGAAAGGGAAACAGAGAGTTTGCAACCCCATCTCGGTGGGACCGAGATCCTTATCGATAGAACCGAATTGCTAGGGTTTGGCAGTGGCTAATGACAAGTGAAACTCGGTGGCGCCGGATAGGAAGAATCGGTAGGACCGAGTTTGGCTTAGAGTTTTGGTCATATGTGGATATGGGAAAGTAGTTGTGGGTTTTGGAGCGTATCACTAAGCACATGAAGCAAGAGGCTCATTAAGCAACACCTCATCCCTCCTTAATAGTATTGGCTTTTCCTATGGACTCAATGTGATCTTGGATCACTAAAATATAAAATGAAGAGTCTTGAGCTTTTGAGCTTGAGCCAATCCATTGTCCTTAGCATTTTGAGGGTTCCACTTTCACATCCATGCCATGCCAATCATTGAGCTTTCCTGAAATAATTATCTTGGAATAGTATTAGCTCAATGAGCTATATGTTGTTATGAATTACCAAAACCACCTAGGGATAGTTGCACTTTCAATCTCCCCCTTTTTGGTAATTGATGACAACATATAGATCAAAGCTTCGACAAATGATAATAAGCATGAAATATATCGTCGCTTTGAGAGGTATGTGATAAGTAAGAGCTCCCCCTAAATTTGTGCATATTTAAAATTTGCTTTGGACTGTAAATGCACAAAGAATTAGAATCATGGGTTACTCTTCCATGTCACATACATCTTGGTGGAGCGCTCAAAAAAATGATAAGATTGAAATACATGCACTCATCACCAAGAATAGTGAATGATCACAAACGATAGATAGAATGATAATATTTAAGCAAGCATCAAGCAAACATTAAGTGTAGCTTATGATCAAACACATGATCATCGATGTCTCACAGGCATAAGGACGTAGTATCTCACACACAAGCAAACAAAGTTCGAAGAAACCACCAAATAAAACAAGAGAGAATAAAGCAACACTCTCTCTCGAAGCCTATGATCTATACATTTTCTCCCCCTTTGGCAACAAGTTACCAAAAAGTTCCTAGAAAATGCATAGTGCTAAGTCGACGCTCAGGCTTGATCTTCAGGTGGTGGTGGAGTCCGGATCACTCCAAGGACGAAGCCTTCGGTAGACGTGGTCGGAGTGGAGGCTGAAGTGGATGCTGGAGCTGGTGGAACTGAGGCTGTGGCTGGTGCAGATGTTGTAGCTCTGGTGTCAGCAACTGGCAGTGCAGACGACCTCGGACCTCGTGGCACCCTCGCAAACGCATGAGTCGTGGTCCTGCCTCTCCTCTCATTCATGTCCTCCTGGAGCTGCTCCACTGCAGACTGAACTTCTGTTACCTTGATGTCCAAGTCATAGAACCTCTGTTCCATGATCCTCTCTAAACTCGCCTGGTTCTGAGTCAGGGTGGCTATACTCTGCTCAATCCGCAGGGTGGATGCAATCAAGTAACTGAGCTGCTCTTGTTTGGTCTTCAAGAAATAGTCAGATGCCTCCGCTTGAGTAGGCATCCTGGCAGCTTTCTCCTTCTTCGCCTTCTCCTTCTGAGCTTGTGCATGGGCAGATGATGGTTCATTCTCTGTCATCACAACTTCATTGTTCTCAAAATCTGGACAGATGGGCAGGTGTTCCTTATCCAACAAATATACGCCCATGCCCATCTTGGAGTTGATGAGCTCCTGAATCTGAGGGGCATATCCACAGCTCCTCTTCTGATCTGCCGCAGTCCTTTTGATTGTTTCCACTATAAGGCTCATGACTTTGAATTTTTGAGGCACGTCAAAAACATGAAGCAAATTGATCGCATGACCTCTGATCATCTTGTGATCTCCAGACTTGGGCAGAAGGGTGTGCCTAAGGATCTAGTTGATCGTAGGCAATCCTGAGAGCAGATAATGCACTGAGCCAAACTTGAACGTGTCAAGTGCTTCAATCGGAATCTCCTTGTACATGTTGGACATGGAGTTGTGGTCCATCTTTTTCTTGGCATAAATGTCCAAGTCATCTGCTTGCTCCTCTGGGGCATTGATCAGCTTCGCCCATTCCTCAACAGTAGAGTGGTACCTCGTACCCTCACACATCCATGTAATCCTCCCATCTGGATAAAAGTGAGCTGTGGAGTAGAACTGCATGATGAGTTCCTCGTTCCACTTTGTGAGCTTCTGCCCAACAAAGTCCTCTACTCCACACGCCTTAAAGCTGTCCTGAACTCCTGGGTAGTACTCTTCATTATCCTTGATATAGGTCCAGTCGACCCATCTCATGTCACATACAATTGGCTTCTTGTCAAGTAGCACTGTCTCATAGAAATCCTGTTGCTCCTTGGTATGAAACCTGTAGTCCACTGCAGTCCTTCTCCTAGAAGCATATGGATCTGCTTCTCTCCATTTCCTGAGCCCTGAGTCTCTCCTTAGCTTCATATCCTCAGCCACAGGATGAGCATCGTTGTGGTCTGGGATCTTGGGCTTGAGCTTCCGAAGGACACTCTCTTCCTCTTCCTCTGCAACAGTCTCAGGCACTGGGGCCTTGTTCTTCTCAGTGGCTGGGATGCTTCTTGTGTTTCTCTTTGGTGCACTTTTAGGCTTAGATGCAGCCTTAGGTGCTTCCTTGGGCTTGGATGCAGCTCCCCCTGACCTTATGGCATCTCCCATAAGTTTGGCTGCCTTGGGCGCTGGTGCAGCTGCCTCTTCTTCCTCCTCCTCTTCTACCATGATGGAGGCCTTCCCAAGCACTCTAGCCACAGTCTTCTTCACTCTCTCTTTCCTCTTCTTGCCCTCAGCTGCAACGGGCTCAATGGGAGCAGGCTTCTCAGTTGAGGCTCTAGCCTTTGACATGGGCTACCTGCCTGCTGGCCTTTTGATTTTCAGGCCTGGCTTTGAGCCTTGAGCTGGCTCAACTCTCTTGGAAGTGGCCTCTTCCTCTGCCACATAGTCCTCATCTTCAGAATCTGAGGTTTTCTTCTTCCTTTGTCTCGTGGCAGCTTTAGGCAGGTTGCTGGGTGTGCTCCTGCTGCCATCATCTGAGGAACTTGAGGGGCTAGTGCCCTCACTCAGCTGCACTTGCTGCTCTGACAAGTTTTGGCTGTCACTCTGGTCTGACATGATGCAAACTGACTGCTGACCCTGTGAATAGATTATAGAGGAGATAGAGTGGATGAGCATCACAAAATGCTGAGATTTTTGCAAAAAGGAATGATTCAAAAACTTAGTTTTAGTTTCCCACTGAAATCATCTCGGATCTACCGACTTTCAAACTCGGTGATACCGAAGCAGTTTTGGAACCTAAACTAGTGAACTCGGTAGGACCGAGTCACAGTTCGGTGGCACCGAGACTGCTAGGGTTTCACTGAGTTCAAAAATCGGTCACACCGATAAGTAATTCTCGGTCAGACCGAGTCTCACTTGTGCAATGGCATAAGCCAAATCGGTGGGACCGAGTTTTTCAACTCGGTGGGTCCGAGATGGTTTCGGCGGAGACCTAAACCTAGAATTTTCGAATCAAACCTAATCTATGAGAGTTTTGACTGGATAGAAGTGTTTCAATCGTGGCAAGAATCAATATGATCACAATGTGCTGGGAATCAGATTGAGGAATAGCACAAAGATCAAGTCCATACCCTAGTTCGGCGGGGACTTGCTACGGCGGCAACGGCGGGGCAGAAATCCCATTGACGGCGACGGAGACTAGCGACTGGAGGCTGCTGGCGGCGAGAAGACGATCCGGAGACCTCGGGGGCAGAGCAGGCTATCGCGCGGGCGAAGGGGTTCAGAGAAATTTCCAAATTTTGCCCGTGACTATATATAGCCCGACCCTGTCGGTGTGACCGAGTTGAACAACTCGGTGGCACCGAGATTCATAACTGCGTGCAGTTACTGAAACTCGGTGAGACCGAAAGGTTCAAATCGGTTGCACCGAGATCGAAAACCTAGATCAACTTAATGATCTCGGTAGGACCGAAGTGGAGTATCGGTCAGACCGAGAATCATAAAGAGGTTTTGGAGGTTTAAGTCTATGACGAATCGGGGACTCCGAGCGCTCCTCACACAGAGTGGTTCGAATCTGACTTGATCAAATTTTGTGATGCAGCATGAATAGAGTTTGAGATGAGAAAAGCATAGATAGCTAGAGGAGGTTCTTAGGCATTCTTGTCCATCCACTTGGCAAAAAGAAATAAAACCGAACAATCAAAGCAACAAGTGGATGTCCTCGAATGAGTAAAATATGCAATCAGCATGCTCACATAATAAGATGGCAAATGAAATATGTGGCAACGCATGCACAACCAATTCTAGCATCTATCAAGCAATTTGCGATGACTAGGTCATCTATATATGAGTATATTGACTTAGGAGACAAGTGAACACTTGATCGTAGGTCATACTCATCGTTTAAGCTCAAGTGGGGTTACCACTTTTACATAAAGCATTGTTTTGTTCACATCTTTAGAGTTGCTTTAGCTCAAGTCTTAGAGTAAAGCTCCCCCTAGATGTGATATCCCCCCTAAGAGGGATGAACTAACCTTGGGTTTTGTCGATGATGACTTCATGTAGATATTGAAGATGTGGATGCTCAACGTTGATGTAGATCTCTTGGAGCTATCCATTTGAGTGAATTGCACTTTCAATACCTACATGGGTTAGTCCCACAAGGAACAAGCAAGGATATCCATAGACATAGAGTGATGCACACAAAAGATGATGTCCATGAAAGCTTTTAGGTTACCTTGTCCCTTGTCTTACCAACAAGAGGGTTTGTGACTCCTTGAACTAGTGCAAGATGTGGAAGTTGATTGCACTTGTTCTTGCCAAAATGATAAAAGTGAAGTATGTTGGCGGAGTCACCCTCAAGAACTCTCTAGTTCTTCTTCTTTTGGATCCACATCATCTTGATGGGGATCCTTGGAGTTGTAGTCATACTTGATGAAGTGGAACTTGAAGAAGTCTTGGGAATCCACTTGACTAAGGTCTTAGGAGCTTCTTCAAATGCATCAATTTCCTCTTGAAGCTTGTCCTTGCCTTTTTGCTCGTAGCCTTGTGGTGGAAGATCATCTTGAGCTTGTGTCCCCTTGAAAGAAGTATACTTCTCTTGTTGAGGGACAAACTTTGTCTTGGGGTATTGATCTTCTTTCCCATATAACTCCATTGGCATTGAACTTTCGTTCAAAACCAACACCTTGATTCTTCCGGTGCATTCCTTGCATGCGCACAATTTCCTCGAATTGCTTACTCCCGGCAAGGCTTTTGTACACTCCTTTCTCTATAATTCCCTTCAATAAGCTATTTTCTTGCTCAAGTGTAACTTGGCTAAGAGAATCATTAGTGGAATCAAGAGAACTACTAGAAGCAACAATATTGAATTTAGCATGATCATTCTTACAACTAGAGGAAGAATCTTTCTTGTTAGACTTGACTTGAGGCATGTAAGTGGATAAGAGTAAACGCTTGGCAATGTAAGAAGAACTTTTCTTGCGGAGATCATCATTGATTGCCTTTAAGAACTCATGCTCTTGCTCAAGATTGAGCTTTTCAAAGCGTAGTTTCTCATGAGCTCTTAAAAGTTCTCGATGATCTTCGAAGATAGTGTCATGAGCCAACTTAAGAGTTTTTAGTTCTTTAGTTAGAGCCTCAATCTTCTCCTTATCATTGTCACTCGTTTTATCTTGATTAGCATGATTAATTGGTCTTTCATCATAGTATTCATCACTAGAGTTGTCGCCAAGAAAATCATCACCTAACAAGTCATCTTCATCACTATTGAAATCAACATACTCGGGGTGTGTTACCTTAGGACCTTTGGCCATGAAGCATCTTCCAACTCCTTCATTTGGTGAGTCAAATATGTCGTAGGAGTTGGTTGACACAAGTGCTAGACCGGCAACACCTTCATCTTGAGTATCTTCGAAGTCGGAGTGATAACTTCTCTCGGAGTGGCTGTCGGAGTCGGAGCCGGATACCCATTCACCAACATGAGCTTGATGTCTTCGTCTTGTGTAGCTCCTTGATGATTTTTCCTTCCTTTCCGAATCCTTGCTTCTCCGTGAGTATCTTCGTTCATAACGATCATCTCTACTCCTTCTCTCTCTTGGTGGTGATCCTTTGCTTCTTCTTTTTGGAGAATCTTCTCTTCTCTTGTAGGGAGCCGTACACTCATTGGAATAGTGTCCGGGTCTTCCACAACTGTAGCAGTTTCGCTCTCGACTAGAAGATCTTTTGTCATTGTAGGACCTTGACTTGAAGCTTCTATCTTTGCTTCTACTCTTGTAGAAGTTGTTGAAGTTCTTCACCATTAAGCTCAATTCTTCATTGAAGTTTTGTTTCTCACTTGATGATGTAGGGGCTTAACATGAGGCTTTGTAGGCACCACTTGATTTGTTGTGAAGTTCCTCTTTATCCTTAAGTGACATCTCATGAGCAACAATTCTTCCAATCACCTCCGTTGGCTTGAGATTTTTGTAATTGGGCATCATTTGGATCAATGTGCACATGGTATCATATTTTCCATCCAAGGCTCTTAGAATCTTCTTGATGATGAATCTATCGGTCATCTCTTCACTTCCTAAGCCGGAAATCTCATTTGTGATGAGAGCAAGCCTAGAGTACATTTCAGCGACACCTTCACCATCCTTCATTTTGAACTTGTCAAGTTGACTTTGAAGCACATCCAACTTGGATTCCTTGACGGAGTCGGTACCTTCGTGCATATCAATCAAAGTGTCCCAAATTTCCTTTGCATTCTCAAGACGGCTGATTTTGTTGAATTCTTGGGGGCACAATCCGTTGAAGAGAATATCACAAGCTTGAGCATTGTATTGCAACATCTTCAACTCATCTGCGGTAGCTTCACGGTTTGGTTCTTTCCCATCAAAGAAGTCACCTTGCAAACCAACACACACAATAGCCCAAACGGCAAGGTTATGTCCAAGAATATGCATTTTCATTTTATGCTTCCAACTAGCAAAATTACTACCATCAAAGTAAGGACCTCTACGGTGATAATTTCCCTCGCTAGACGCCATACTCTCCTAGGTTGTGAAACCAAGGTTATGACCACCAAAAGCTATGGAGATCAAAGCAAATGGAGACCAAAGCTCTGATACCACTTGTAGGATCGAAAGTATGTCTAGACGGGGGGTGATTAGACTACTTGACCAAATAAAAACTTAACCTTTTCCCAATTTTAGTTCTTGGTAGATTTTAGCTATTGTAGGACAAGTCAAGCAATCATCACACAATTCAAGCAAGCATGCAAAGAGTATATTGGCAGCGTAAAGCAAAGCATGCAACTTGCAAGAATGTAAAGGGAAGGGTTTGGAGAATTCAAACGCAATTGGAGACACGGATGTTTTTCCCGTGGTTCGGATAGGTGGTGCTATCCTACATCCACGTTGATGGAGACTTCAACCCACGAAGGGTAACGGTCGCGCGAGTCCACGGAGGGCTCCACCCACGAAGGGTAATGGTTGCGCGAGTCCACGGAGGGCTCCACCCACGAAGGGTCCACGAAGAAGCAACCACCCACAAAGGGTCCACGAAGAAGCAACCTTGTCTATCCCACCATGGCCATCGCCCACGAAGGACTTGCCTCACTAGTGGTAGATCTTCACGAAGTAGGCGATCTCCTTGCCCTTACAAACTCCTTGGTTCAACTCCGCAATCTTGTCGGAGGCTCCCAAGTAACACCTAGCCAATCTAGGAGACACCACTCTCCAAGAAGTAACAAATGGTGTGTAGGTAATGAACTCCTTGCTCTTGTGCTTCAAATGATAGTCTCCCCAACACTCAACTCTCTCCCATAGGATTTGGATTTTGTGGAAACAAGATTTGAGTGGAAAGCAACTTGGGGAAGGCTAGAGATCAAGATTCATATTGTAGGAATGGAATATCTTGGTCTCAACACATGAGTAGGTGGTTCTCTCTCAGAACATATGAGTTGGAATTGTGTATGTGTTCTGATGGCTCTCTCCACGAATGAAGAGGAGGTGGAGTGGTATATATAGCCTCCACACAAAATCCAACCGTTACACACAGTTTTCCAATCTCGGTGGGACCGAATCAACAAACTCGATCGAACCGAAAAGGTAAACCTAGTGACCGTTAGAGATTTTCGGTGGGACTGACATGCAACTCGGTAGGACCGATATGGTTAGGGTTTGGGCATAACGTAATCTCGGTGAGACAGATTACACAAACTCGGTGAGACCGATTTTGGTAATTAGCTAACCAGAGAGTTGGTCAGGCAAACTCGGTGGGACCGATTTGCTCTTTCGGTGAGACCGAAAAGTTACAAAAAGGAAACACTGAATTTACATTGCAATCTCGGTGGGACCGATCCGCTCTTTCGGTGAGACCGAAAAGTTACGAAAGGGAAACAGAGAGTTTGCAATCCCATCTCGGTGAGACCGAGATCCCTATCGGTAGAACCGATTTGCTTAGGGTTTGGCAGTGGCTTATGACAAGTGAAACTCGGTGGCGCCGGATAGAAAGAATTGGTAGGACCGAGTTTGGCTTAGGGTTTAGGTCATATGTGGATATGGGAAAGTAGTTGAGGGTTTTGGAGCATATCACTAAGCACCATGAAGCAAGAGGCTCATTAAGCAACACCTCATCCCTCCTTAATAGTATTGGCTTTTCCTATGGACTCAATGTGATCTTGGATCACTAAAATATAAAATGAAGAGTCTTGAGCTTTTGAGCTTGAGCCAATCCATTGTCCTTAGCATTTTGAGGGTTCCACTTTCACATCCATGCCATGCCAATCATTGAGCTTTCCTGAAATAATTATCTTGGAATAGTATTAGCTCAATGAGCTATATGTTGTTATGAATTACCAAAACCACCTAGGGATAGTTGCACTTTCACCTATCAAGCCGCACACCTGATCGGCCATCAAGCTGTCAGACTTTATTAAACAAGACCAGTCAGTTCCGCAGGCTAACAGCTCGGTAATTCCAGAGTTGGACTAGTAGTTTAGCATCCGTCGATCGCTGCACACATCCACAAAATTCGTACCGCGTGTACATAATTATGCACTCAAAATACCTTGGGCATCAGCGGAGGCATAATACGGATAGGCCCATAATACAGTTCGACCCTATGTGGCCTTCCCCTTTTTGTTGATTATTTTTTCTCTTTTACCACAGGTGAATTAAAACCTATTCCTCCTACGGACTTACAAGGACTCTTTTCGAGCCCGGTTACATACAAATAGCCGAAGTCCATTCCTCTCAAGGAATCTCTCTCTCCAAGGAGAAAACGGCGCAGACGTGCGGCAGGAGGTCCAAAGGATTTTGTAGACCAAAACTTTATCCACGAACCTGTATAGAGCTTTTCCCCTTCTTATTAGATCCCTGGCATGTAAAATGGCCTTCGTGATTATGGTGCCATCTGTAAGATCACGTTTTGACGTATCAATCAGATTCCATTGAAAGCAATTTTTATTCGGTGTCACCTTTATTCATAGACTGTTTGTCGTCTCCTATGTTGTCTCACTCACACACCTCGGCACAAATTTCCAAGGGCTCTATATGGCCACACATGTGTCGCCAAACAAAAGCCCGAATAGCTTTATAGCACAATTCGGCGTCCCGAGCTTGGCATTATATGCATTGGCTCCAAATCATGTCTTTGGTCAATAGTTGGGTTGCCCGGCTCTTGTGTTTGCTACCTTACATTCCGTTTGTTCGGCTAGGGTAGTAAAGGGAGAACTACTATGATTGTGTTTCTGGTTCGTCCGGTCAAGCACCTTAGTAGAGAAAGCCAAAAATTGACTGTCATGCTGCGGCGAGAGCTGGTCAGCCATTCAGCGATTTATTAAAATCTTTAGCGATTGTTTCCGTATTATACGAAGGACCGTTTTTCCGGTCACATTCGCAATGCATCCACATCCGGATAGCTGCGTGCATACCAGGGGCTATCCTCTAGCCCCATCGTCAAACTCCTGTGGCTAAGTCAGAGTGGTAAAGCCACATAGTCTGATTGTCTGGTTCGCCGCACAGACACCTCCTTCACAGACCAAGACGTTGGGTCAAGTGTGATCATGTGTTATTCCGAACACCCCCGTAGTATCTACGTGGGGGCCGAAGCAGACGACTGGAAAACTCTCAGGAATACAAAAATGGTCGCATAGGAGGGAAGAACTTTCAGACAAAGGTACAAATATATTACAAAGCCTTGATAGATAATACAAATGTCCAGACAATTTGGGTACATTATGCGAACATAATGTCCTTTGAGCATTGACCCTCTATCAAGCGGACGCCCTCTAGAACGTCCTCTAAGTAGCACTCCAGCGTGAAGTGGTTCTTGCCTCCGAGAGGGCCCTCGACAGCCACTTCGACAACCTTCATATTTGCCCAGTGCATTTTGACACGGGCGAAGGCCATCTTTGCACCTTCTATGCACACCAACCGCTTGATTGCGTCGATTCGGGGCACTAAATCTACAAGTCGCCGTGCCAGGCCAAAAAAGCTGCTTGGAATGGGTTTAGCTGGCCATAGCCAAACTATGACGTCCTTCATGGCCGCTCCGGACATCTTATGCAGCTCGGCCCACTACGCCATTTTGTCGTTCAACAGCGCCGGGTGCTCCCGCGCTGCGAACTATGACCAGAATGGATTCTCCATCGCATGCCCCTCCTAAGCCTGGAAGAATTGCGCCGCATCGGCGGCTCTCTTCAGAAGATCTACAAAGACATCTTGAGAACTCCACAGTCAATTAAGCAAGGCATATCTCTGATCGCCAAACTTAGTCTGTAAAAGAAAGGGCTTACCAGCCGCTATCTGTCCGGCCTGCCGGACCTTCTCGCGAGTCACCCTAGATTTGGATCGCGCCTCTTTGGCCTCCTCAAGGGCCTTGGTGAGCTTGGTTACTTTGGAATTATTCTCCTCCTCCAGGGACTTGCACTTGCGGGCGGCATCCTTGAGCTCTTGCGCTACTACAGATACCCGCTCCTTGACCTGGCGCCGGATGGCCTGTTCGGCCTTCAAATCTGCAGCCGCTTTATCAGCGGCCGTATTGCTCACTCTCGCCTGCTCCTTGGCCCGGGCAAGTTCGCCCCTGAGGGTCTCGACCTCAGCAGCGCCATCTGCAATTTCACACATAACAAAGTCTAAGTTTCAACTTCGCATTCACACATTCATATAGGCACAAACGGGATGTTCGCAGCATACCATGTGCCTCGTCGAGCCATTTGTTAATAAGGACAATGTCATCATCGGCCTGCTTCAGTTGCCATTTCAGTTCGGAAACCTCAGCTGCCTGGGCGGTTGCCGCCAACAGTGAAGCATGTTTTTTCAGCCAAATAAGTATGTTAGTTCCTACAGATATATATAGATCCACTGTTCGCCCTTCTTCATAGGCCCACCAGAGTCTCAGGGGTTACTATCTATATACAGGCATATTTTCCATATGGAAAGTGGCCAAAGACATTACATTGCATACCTCGAAGCCTGTTAGCGGGCTCGTAAAGGCTTCATTCAGCCCGCTTTTAGCGGACTGAATCTTCTCACCCACCGTACCCATCAAGGTATGGTGCTCCTCCAAGATGGACACACTCCGCAGTTCGTCCCTCAACATCTTCGGCGCCTCCAGATTCATGTAGGTCACCGCAAGAATAGGCGCTCCCCCCTCCCTTGAAGGGGGGCGCTCACTCAACTCCAGATCCGCCTCCGGAGCGGTATTCGGCTGGGGGCCGAACAATCCAGGCCCCCAACCCAGGTCTTCACAGGAGTCGCGCCCCTCGTGTCCTCAATGGCCGAGGTATTACCCTCCAGTGCCGTATTGATGGTCCCCCGCACCTCTCGACGATCCGGTGAAATCCTTTGGGATGACACCTCGATGTCATCTGCCCTAGGGGGTGAGGAAACTTGCGGAGGCATCTCGCTCTCCATCATCTCCGGCGGCAAATCCCCTGATGAGGAGGATTGTTGAGGGAGATCGCGGGCCGGACTGAAAAACATGATTTAATATTATTCTCACAATTCGTAAAGGAGTGGATGTATGTAAAGCGTCCTCAGGCACTTACGATTCGGCAAGGGGCTTGGTCCGGGGGCGGGGCTTGGGGATGTCCTTGGTGCCCGAATGCGAGTCATCCGAAAGAGATAACTTTCCCCTCTTAGAAGCCCTCGCCTCGGGTCTTCGAAGGCCGCCCTCTTTTTTTCCTTTGAGAGGAGGGTTATCTTCTTCCTACTCCTCCTCATCCTCATTTTCGTCTCCCTCGTGAGAGGAGGGAGCTTCGGTCCCTACAGACATTGCGTCCGAGGTACCTTCGTGTTGGGGGCCACTTTTGGCCTCCTTGTTATTCTTCTTCTTGTCCTTCTTTACTGGCACCTAGTATGGTGCCGGGACTAGCATCCTCATTAGGAGAAGACCGGCTGAGCCTTCGGGAAGGGGGTTCGGACACCTGATCCGCTCTGCCTTCTTTGACCAGACCTGTTTAAAGGATGGAAGGGTTAGTGTATCCCCTTGGATTAACAAACCAAGCTATAGGCGGAGGCTTAGCCCTTACCGGGGGGCCGGATGGTTGCAGTCAAGACCAACGTCTTCGGACGTCTCCGGCACGACTTTTGAGATTTAAAGAGCAATTTCCAGATCTCTTTGTGCGTCGTGCTGAAGAATTGTTGCAGAGTTCGCGACCCTTCCGGATTAAACTCCCACAGACGGAGAGGCCGTCGCTGGCAGGGAAGGGTCCGGCGGATGAGCATCACCTGAATCACGTCAGTGAGGCGGCTGTTCTTCTCTATGATACTTTTGATGCGCTTTTGCAGCATCAGCACCTCATCGGTCGATCCCCAGTCTGTACCCTTGTTAGTCCATGACGCGAGTCATTTAGGGGGTCTGGATCTAAATGCAGGAGTGGCGGCCCACTTGGTACCGTGGGGTTCGGTGATATAGAACCACTCCTGCTGCCATGTCTTGACGGTATCCACAAAGGCCCCTTTAGGACAGATAGCTTGTGGAAGCTTGCTCACCATGGCCCCGCCGCAATCCACATGCTCCCCATTGACCACCTTCGGCTTCACGTTGAAAATCTTGATCCACAAGCCGAAGTGTGGGGGGATGCGGAGAAATGCCTCGCACGTGATGATGAACGCCGAGATATGGAGGAAGGAGTTCGGAGCTAGATCGTGAAAAATCTAGCCCATAGTAGAACATGAGGCCATGAATAAAAGGGTGAGGGGGAAACCCTAACCCGCGGAGGAAGTGGGGGATGAACACGACCCTCTCGCCAGGCTCTTGAGTAGGGATGACTTGCCCCTTTGGCGAAAGCTTGTGTGCGATTTCCGCGGTTAAGTACCTCACCTCCCAAAGTCCCTGGATTCCTTCTTCGTCATGGAAGAGGCCACCCACTTGCCTTGAGATCCGGATCTGGACATGGTCAGAGAACGTGGTGGCAATGGAGAAGGATTGAGACTTGGGCGCTGGAGCTCAACGATGGGAGGGCTGAGGAAGGAGAAGGCGTGGGTTAAAAGATGTGTCTTATCCCT
>NC_053026.1:625071719-625178723 GCF_003073215.2 Triticum urartu
TAGGGAAAAATTGGCTTTACGCAAAAACCTTATAACCATAGAGCTTTTCCACCAGCCAAATATGCATGTAGTGATAGCCATTGTTCATCATTCTCTATGGTGTGAATTTGCCAGTACATTCAATGTACTGACCCGTTTCGGGCTGCAACGTCTTATGTTGCAGGTTTCTTACGACGAGTAAGTGATACGTTAGGGTTACGATTTCTACACTCAACTTTGCCGTTGGTGTTGATGGGAAACCACTACCTTGTTGCTTCCGCTATATGGATTGAGGTAATAGTATTTACGTTACTTTATACATGTGATTTACCTCTGTTATAAATCCTTCGAGTACTGTGTGTGTCAGCATACTGATCCAGGGATGACACATAAGCACAGGGACTTGATCCATTCGGGTCGGGTCGCTACAAGATGGTATCAGAGCACATGTTGACTGTAGGACGTGACCCTAGAAACTGGCAAGCCCATAGCAAAGATTTTTCTCTACAACTTTCCCTTTCATAAAGACCTTTTACCTCTCTTCTCTTCTGAGCTTATTCAAAAATTCCCTTTAGTGAGACCATACCCCTTTCCCCTTTTGACCACAAGAAGATTCGACTGATGAGACCACTCCAAGAAGTACAAGATATTGGACAACTAAGACCGTTTCGGAATGAAGAGGATTTTACTGTGCATCTGAATAATGGAAAATACAACGGTTGAAGATCGAAGACAAGTAGAATTTGAACGCTCTGAAGAATCCCCAGATTTGTATGACCTAGGAAGGCTACCCTTATGGATCTTGGCAGACTATGGAAGTTGTCAATACCCGAGATCAAGGTGTATCGAAGAAAGACTGAAACAAGGAGTATGAGAACTCGAAGTTTTGTCAAAGAAACCCTAAGGCAGGAGATATCAACTGTGGAGAGATAGCTCATGAAATGACAAGAGCAGAAACACGGTTATCCGTGATGTCATCCCCTGCTAATGCTATTGTCACCGTGCTGAGTTAAGGATGCATGTCATCAGAATGGATTTGATGGAAGAAGGCTGATGGAGCACCTATCATAAGATGAAGTTTTAGCCCTAGCCGGTGTATCACCAGGATCTGGAGTAGTACATAAAGAAGTTTAAAATGGAGCTCCAGGAAGTCGTATTAGACAAGGAAGTATTTCATGAGGAACTCAGGATCCTGAAGATGAGAGTAGCCAAGCTGGAGGAGCAGAACCTCAAGATACCGGAGAACTGTCAGGAACTGAAGGACCGTATGACCATGGTTCATGTGAAGGATGTTGAAACCAGAAGTTTGAAATGCAACTCCGGAATATTAAAGGATGTCACGAGAGATTTCACGTCAACAGAAATTGATCTGGCAAAGGAACTTGAGAAAGACAAGCATGATCGGAAGAAGCCATTGGAGGCATGAACAAGGCTTGAAGAGTTTGGAGACGTTGAAGATTTATTGACCTTTAGAAGACCAAACCCCTGTTATATACCTACGTTAGATGCGATGTTTGTGAGCTGTCATTTGTTTGATGTTTTTCGACAGCCACAACAAAAATCTGTCTTTTCAAAACCATTGTTTGTATTGTGTGTATCCCTCTCTATCTCTCTTATCTGACCCCAAAACCCTTGGACCCAATAGAGGATGAATGGAGATGAGTTTGTATTTTCTGGACCGATGAGTCAATTGGAGACGGACCGATGGATTCAGAACATGGAGGATCATATGGAGAACAACCCTATAGTCGGAAAGGATATGGCCTAGTATGCCCTTCAATGCTTTGAAAGAGGTGCTGCTACTTGGTGGAAGATATAACAAACCATGAAAGGATGGCAAGGAGTAACCACTTGGAAAGAATTTAAGTTGACTTTGCTAAAGTCTCAGTTTGTGTCCCAGAAGTTGAAGTCTTATGGAAAGGATATAAGGAAACCTTGTGCATGCAAGATTTGTGGAGAAATCGGACACACCCATAAAGAACACAAGGATGAATGCCCTAATTGTGAAGGAAGTCACCCAGTTGTAGAATGCCCAACCAGGCAGATCACTTGTTTCTTGTGTGAAGGGACTACCCACTACCCTGCTCAGTGTCACATTTACCCCTTGGTACAAAGAACCATCCAACAGAAGGAAGAAGCAATGAAAGGAGCCCTCATGGAAATTTTAGAAGAAGCTGTGATGGAGAACACACCTAAGGAGGGCCGAAGTAAACCCTGCACCAAGTCTTGCTATTCATGTGGAGAAGAAGGACACATCTCCCAGAATTGTATGAATGGGAATTTAGTAGAATTCCCGACAGAGGAAGTAGAGTATGACCCACTAGAAATAGAAACTCTGGTTGGAATGGAAAAGTCCAGAAAGAGAAGTAGATTGGATTCCAGGAAGGACCTGAGTCATATCACCTGTTATAGGTGCAAGGAGTCAGGGCACTACCTCAGCAGTTGCCCAAAAAGGAAACCTCGATACTTGTCAGAAGTAATATGTTTCCGTTGTAATGAAGCAGGGCACTTTGCCAGAGATTGTCCGAAGGAGAAGGAGACTTGTGATAAGTAGTTGAGTTTGTAACAGAAGAAATATAGTCGTAGTAGTGAGGACATTTTCCTTTATATTGAGGTGTTGAGTTGAGGCATGTAATGGAAAAACAGGAGATTGTAATAATTTGAGAATCAATAAAGTAGCGTCGTTGGTACTGATATGGATTTTATGAGTTGTTACTCTATGAAGGAGAATTTTGGCCATTCTGAGGATAAAAGAAATATGGTCTATGAAAGATTTGTGCATTTTAAGGGTGGTAGTACCCTATAATGGATTTCAGACAAAATGAATACGAGTTTTGTCTCGATATGTGTGATACCCCAAGAGTATGTGGGATGGAGTTGGAGACCGACAGTTGTTTGGACCAAAGGAGTCAGAAGGGAATGTTAAGTTGATTCGAGATAGACTGAAGGTAGCTCAGTCCAAGCAGAAGAGTTATGTAGACTCACAAACTCAAGGAGGTAGTCTATGATATTGGAGACAAAGTATGTCTTCATGTGTTTCCTCTGCGAGGAGTTAAACGATTTGGAGTTAAGGTAAAGATAGCCCCGAGACTTGTAGGACCATACCGAGTTTTGGAGCGTATGAGAGAAGTGGCCAACAAGTTGGAGTCATCCGAAGGACTGTCAGGAGTTCATGATGTGTTTCACGTTTCCCAGTTGAAGAAGTGCCATGCAGAGATGGCCAATATTCCCCTGTAAGGACGCTTGACCGCGGAAAGGATAATGATGTTCCACGAAGTGGAATATGGACTTCATAAGTATAAGTTTTTATCTCGGTATGAGAAATATCCCACGAGGATGAAGAGATGAAGTACTATTGGATATAAAGGAGGTATGATGTTGGAATATGGATCAATGGAAAACTCCATGATGAGTCTGAGTAAACATGTCCTAGTTTGGAGCCAATAGAAGGAAGGAAGACAGTACAATTGGATGGATTTAAGAATACTAGGAAGTTGGAACAATGATCAGTTGCCCGATGATAATTTCAAGGACTACAAGTGATGAGATGGGCCATAACCCACAGTCCCTAGGACCTTCCAAGAAGCAAGCACATTCTTGCTAAAGGAAAAACCCTGGAAGTGGATATACCTTTGTCGATAGACGATTTTATAGGAGTAACGCAAACCTGAGAGTTGTGAAGGAACGATAGATGTTTGTCTGGCTTGCAGAATCCATGGATTATCCGAACTTAGTTCGTCGACAAGAGAAATTCTGCAATGCTTGTGAGGATGACCGAGTGTTAGAATGCGAGATTCGCTAAACCGTATACAAGGTAATGATTTGGGTGCGGGATGGATTGATCACCATACCAACTTACTCTTATTATTCGCCTTGCTATATGGGATGGTAAATCTGAGTGACTTGCCTATAGTAGAGAGACGACGATATTAAACCTTGTTACACCTTAGAATGGTATAGGTACTTTTCCCTTGTACACGGCAGCTTTGCCAACCGTAGGTTATACGGTGAGGATCAACCCAGACCCATTTCCTGCAGGAGAAACCATAAATTCTTGACCACCATGAGACATCGATAGTTGTTTAGTTTTGGCGCTAGACCCGTCAGCTAAGAAGACCCAATCTCGAAATGACCTGACCAAGAGGAAAGGACAAAAGACTTGTGGTAAGGTTATGTCACTACCGGAAGAGCCCGGATAAGGAATTATCCTGAAGATCTAAGGAGACCGACGATGTCAAGAATATGGATGAAGTATATGAGTTTTGATGGAACCATAACCATGCTTCTAAGGGTGGTAGCACCCAGACCCCGTGTGATGATCGATGGATTTTGAGGAGACCCCCAAACACTAACCTTTTCTTGCTAGCCTATCCGAATCTCGAGGATGAGATTCATTTTAAGGGTGGTAGGTTTGTAACATCCCAAAATTCTAAATTTTGGAATGTTATAAACAAATTTGTAACATCCCAAAATTCTAAATTTTGGAATGTTATAAACAAATAGATAGATTTGATTGATTGTTTGATTGATTGCGTGAAATTGAGTGAAATTCGGATTCTTTTGAAAGTTAAATGAGAGGGAATAAAAGGACTTTCCCAAACTTTCATATTTGCTTTCTGATCTCTATGAATTCAAATGCTTTTCAAACACTAAAACCCGGAGAGAAGATGACATGACTTCTTCCATTTATTTAAATGACATGGGGTGTTGAAAATATTTGAATTTCATTTGAAAATATTCCAATTCTGAAACTTTATGCGACTCAATGATTTTCACGAGAGAAGATAAAATGACTTCTTCAAATTATATGAAATATGAGTTGGGAGTTTCAAAGAATTAAATTCAAAGTTCTTTGAATTTATTTTATTTTCAATTTGGAATATTAGATCATGCCTATCTTATTTTCTTGTATTTTGGTCGATCCTAGAAATTTCACGCAACTCAAGGACCTTCGGAGAGAGTTGGAGATTTCGTTATTTTTGATATTTGAGAGTTTTCTCGAATTCGAAAAGAGGATCATTTGATTTAATTTATTTCATCTTCAATTATTTTTCACGTCAAAAAAATATAAGAGAGGGAATAATATGACTTTCCCAAAATATAGGAAAAATGAAGATTTAATAAATAGATCAAATTTCGTTTTCCGGAGTTTATTTGCATTTTATTTGGATAGGGAAAAATGCGCGTTTTCAAAAATTGCTTTTAGGCCCGTAGAAAAGTTCATTTTGTTTGACTCATTTTTAGAAGTCGGGGAAAATTTACTTTATTAGTTTTGAAGTTCGGTAGATTTTGTTTTTCTATGTTTTTCCGAGAGCGAAACCATTTAAAAAAAAACCTTCAGCGCCTTGGGCCAAAGGCCCAAGCCGCCGGCCGGCCAGCCAAGGCCAAGGCCATCGCCGCACCGCGTGCGTGCCCAGGCTCCAGGAGCCGCCGCCTTTGCCTTTTGGAAGTTCTAGTAGGACTTTTGTCCTACTTCCGTTTATTCCGTTTCTTTTTCTAATCTTTCCTACTCCTATTTTTATTTCTTGTCCCCTACCCCAAGTCTCCTCACCCCTCCCCAATATAAATACCCCAACACCCCCCCTCTCCCCACACAAAATCCCAAGCCCCTCTCTCCTCTCCAAGCCGCGCCCACCCCGCGCCTCTCACCCGCGCCGCGCCTCACCGCCGCCGGCCGCCGCCGCAGCGCCGCCGCCCGCCGCCTCACCCACGCCGCCCCTTGTGCATCGCGCGCCCAGCCGCCACCCGCCATCTGTGCAAAGAAAAGGGATCTACTAACATCTAAAATGGGCGTAAAACCACTATCGCACGATTTAGGTGTTCCTTTTTTATCATAAGAGGCTGCGGAGGAAGAACTACAAGAAGATCCGTGATGAACGGCGAAGAACACCGATGAACTTTCCAACCCTAATGCAGATATAAAGGTGTGAGAAGGCAAGAACTTACGGATGTATATCTGTTGCGGAGGGTCATCGCCGTTTCTCTAGACAATTCAGGGTGATGCAGCGGCCGAGCTTGAGGACGACGATGAGCGTTGCGGCGGCGGCGGAGCTCGAGCGACAGAAGGGTTGCGAGAGAGGAAGAAGACGATGGAAAAGGGGAAGAATAAAGAAAGGCCGGTCGTGCCAATTTATAAGGAGAAGACTGACAAGTGGGCGCGAAAAACAAGGAGACTAAAACATGGTTATCCAGCTACCCAGGCGCCTTGATTTTCGGGAAGGCATTAAAGATAAAGATCTGTTAAAAAGATGACGTGGTGGCGGGTTTCCGAAAAATCCGGAGGTGACGTCATGGCGGGTTACAAGGCTTTGCAAAACAGTAATAGATGGATTTTTTCTAAGTATTGAAGATTGACAAGAACAAAGTTCAAATCAACCTGGGCCTAATGTTGGGGATATAGCTACCAGGTATGGCCCGCCCAGGAGGGGTCGGGTCAACCCCAATGGCAGGTTACAAAAGAAGCCCAGTAATATTCAAGGTGATGATTTATTAAAGACTTGTAGAAGGCATAAGCCCAGAGGCGGCTTAAGGCCCAATATTGTAAACCGCCGTATCTAAAGGAAGACTTGTAAAGAAAGGCATATAAAGAAGTCACCGAGCCGGAAACGTTTTATGAACCGGCCGGGACTCTGTAGGCTGCTAGGCGTCAACCCGTGTATATAAGGGGACGACCCGGCGGCGGCTTAGGGCAGGAAACAACAATTCGAAGCTAGGCAAAGAGGATTCACTCCCTGGCCATCGAAACCCAGCAATTCCAACACAAATAGACGTAGGCTTTTACCTTCATAGTAAGGGGCCGAACTAGTATAAACCTCTCATGTCCTTTGTCCCGATTAACCCCTTTAAGCTTCCTAGTTGCGATGGCCCTACGACTAAGTCCTTTTGCTAGGACATCTGCCATGACAATTCCACGACAAAAGTGGTCTTTTCTTGATGAGTTTGAGAAACAGGTATTTGTGAAAAGCCAGAATATCCATCAAGGAAGCAAAAGTATGTGTGCTTAGATAATCTTTCAAGCATTTGATCAATAAAAGGCAAAGGGTAATTGTAACATCCCAAAATTCTAAAATTTGGAATGTTATAAACAAATAGATAGATTTGATTGATTGTTTGATTGATTGCGTGAAATTGAATGAAATTCGAATTCTTTTGAGAGTTAAATGAGAGGGAATAAAAGGACTTTCCCAAACTTTCATATTTGCTTTCTGATCTCTATGAATTCAAATGCTTTTCAAACACTAAAACCCGGAGAGAAGATGACATGACTTCTTCCATTTATTTAAATGACAAGGGGTGTTGAAAATATTTGAATTTCATTTGAAAATATTTCAATTCTGAAACTTTATGCGACTCAATGATTTTCACGAGAGAAGATGAAATGACTTCTTCAAATTATATGAAATATGAGTTGGGAGTTTCAAAGAATTAAATTCAAAGTTCTTTGAATTTATTTTATTTTCAATTTGGAATATTAGATCATGCCTATCTTATTTTCTTGTATTTTGGTCGATCCTACAAATTTCACGCAACTCAAGGACCTTCGGAGAGAGTTGGAGATTTCGTTATTTTCATATTTGAGAGTTTTCTCGAATTGGAAAAGAGGATCATTTGATTTATTTATTTCATCTTCAATTATTTTTCCGACGTCAAAAAAAATATAAGAGAGGGAATAATATGACTTTCCCAAAATATAGGAAAAATGAAGATTTAATAAATAGATCAAATTTTGTTTTCCGGAGTTTTATTTGCATTTTATTTGGATAGGGAAAAATGCGCGTTTTTGAAAATTTTGTTTTAGGCCCGGAGAAAAGTTCATTTTGTTCGGCTCATTTTTAGTAGTCGGGGAAAATTTACTTTATTAGTTTTGGAGTCCGGTAGATTTTGTTTTTCTGTGTTTTTCCGAGCGCGGAACCGTTTAAATAAAAAAAACTCAGCGCCTTGGGCCAAAGGCCCAAGCCGCCGGCCGGCCAGCCAAGGCCAAGGCCATCGCCGCGCCACGCGCATGCCCAGGCTCCAGGAGCCGCCGCCTTTGTCTTTGGAAGTCCTAGTAGGACTTTTGTCCTACTTCCGTTTATTCCGTTTCTTTTTCTAGGTCTTTCCTACTCCTATTCTTATTTCTTCTCCCCTACCCCAAGTCTCCTCCCCCCTCCCCAATATAAATACCCCAACCCCCCCCCCCCCTCTCCCCACACAAAATTCCAAGTCCCTCTCTCCTCTCCAAGCCGCGCCCCACCCCGCGCCTCTCACCCGCCGCCGCCCTGCGTCACCGCCGCCGCCGCACCTTGCCACGCCGCCTCGCCCGCCGCCTCACCCACGCCGCCGCCCTTGTGCATCGCCGCCGCGCCCAACGCCGCCCAACCCCGCGCCCTAGTGCCGCCACCGCCGCCATACACCGCCGCCGCCATGCATCACCGCGCCGCCGCCGCCCTGCGTCAACGCCGCCGTCGCCGCCGTTCGCCGGAGGTACCGCGCCGCGTCTCTTCTTTCCCTCGTTTCGGTTTTTCTTATAAACCGTTCCGATTCTTTTCTTCTCTACCGATTCGTTTTCTCTCCGATTCTTCGCCAAACCGTTCCGATGTTCTAGATCGGTTTTTCTTTTCGATCTCTTTTTCCGAAACCCTAGATTATTTTTCGTTCTTCTTTCGGACCGTTCATCTCAACGAACGTGATCACCGTTTATTCCCGGTTAACGACGCCTGTTCATTTAACCGTTCTTCTTTTTCTTCTCGTCGGAATTATTCCGCGATCGCGATCTCAGATCCGATCTTCGTTCTAGTTTATCTTCTCGCCCATTTATCAGAATCAGGTGATTCAAGTGCCTGGAGTTTCGTCTCGAAACCGCCGTTCCGTCTAATCAACTTGAACAAGTTTTGCTACTGTAAAATTTTGACCTAGTTTCAACTTGCTAGAACCGAGTTGTTTTTCCGCCGTTTTCCGTCATTTGTTCGGTTCTTTCTTTCTTTGCAACCGGAGTTCTTAAGTTGAACTATCTGGTTCGTTCTCTTGTTCGAGTTTTACTTGTGCATTAGATTAGTACTTATTGTGTGGTTACTATTGTTTGCTTACGATAGATTGACCGGAGTGTGACGAGTAGATCTATCACGAGTTTTGAGTGCGAATCTTCTTCATCAACATTGCAGGCAAGTTCACACTTTGATCATATTTCTCTACAACCCATGTTTTATTGCATTAGATCAATCCTCACACATTGCATGATTAGGATCTAATTAAATTGTGGGATGGGAAGTAGATGAGGTAGTACCTATTACCTGTATTATTATGAAACCTTTGGGAGTTACTTCTACGTTTGCTTATTATTATGCCATGCTATGCTAGTAGACGTGGATTGGGTGAGTGATATCCATTACAGATGTGAGTTGTTGATAATTTTAATGGTTTATCTAAGGTGGCAACTTAAACACACATCTGGGTGGATTGAGGCACCTGATGTCTATCAGGACTTGCCTGTTTTTTTTTGGACCGCCACCCAGGCTCAAAGGGATCATAAGATTTCATGCTAGAAACTTCCATGTGCAGCCACATGCTACTATGGGCTCTGGCATAGTTGACTAAGTTGTGCGAACTCTTACGGGGTGGACTAGCAGATGTAGGGGTTGTAGGTGGTACGGTCTACCCCACATGTAAGGTTGCTAGCGCTTCTGAAAGACTATGTCTCGGTCATCCGTTTCTCAAACACCGTGTAGTGCGAGAAAACAAACGGAGGCGATCGAGTCATGTGGGGAAAAGTGCGCAAACCTCTGCAGAGTAACAAACTAATCATGATTAGCCGTGTCCCCGGTTATGGACAACTTGAGTATCTAGTACTTGAATATCATTGTGAATCTCAACATGTTACTTCTAATTAATGTTGTTGGGTTTTAATTATTTTTAATTGGGATTGAGAATGCTGTCAACCATTCTCAATGTTCACAACCACCATGATAGTTAAATAAATTTATTCCTTTGCAGTAGGGAAAAATTGGCTTTACGCAAAAACCTTATAACCATAGAGCTTTTCCACCAGCCAAATATGCATGTAGTGATAGCCATTGTTCATCATTCTCTATGGTGTGAATTTGCCAGTACATTCAATGTACTGACCCGTTTCGGGCTGCAACGTCTTATGTTGCAGGTCTCTTACGACGAGTAAGTGATACGTTAGGGTTACGATTTCTACACTCAACTTTGCCGTTGGTGTTGATGGGAAACCACTACCTTGTTGCTTCCGCTATATGGATTGAGGTAATAGTATTTACGTTACTTTATACATGTGATTTACCTCTGTTATAAATCCTTCGAGTACTGGGTGTGTCAGCATACTGATCCAGGGATGACACATAAGCACAGAGACTTGATCCATTCGGGTCGGGTCGCTAAAAATGATCTTTTCTAGTTGCTTTGTTTAATTTTGTAAAATCAATTACCATTCTATAGCCTATAACAATTCCTTGTGGAATAAGGTCATTATTATCATTAGGAACAACAGTTATACCTCCTTTCTTAGGAACAAAATGAATAGGACTTACCCATCTACTATCAGCTATGGGGTAGATTATACCTGCTTCCAGAAGTTTTAATATTTCCATTCTTACCACTTCTTTCGTCTTCGGATTTAACCGACGTTGGTGATCAACAATGGGTTTAGCATCAGGTTCCATATTAATTTTGTGCTGACATAGAGTGGGACTAATGCCCTTTAAATCATCAACAGTATATCCAATAGCAGCTCGGTGCTTCCTTAGAACTTTCAATAATCTTTCTTCTTCATGTTCTGAAAGGTTAGCACTACTAATAACATGATATATCTTCTTTTCATCAAGATAAGCATATTTCAAAGTGTCTGGCAATTATTTTAATTCAAACACAGGATCACCTTTAGGTGGAGGAGGACCTCCTAGAGTTTCAATAGGCAAATTGTGTTTAAGTAGAGGACGTTGTTCAAAGAAAATTTGATCTATTTCATTTCTTTCATGCATATGAAAATCATTCTCATGGTCTTGCAAATATTGTTCAAAAGGATCAGTAGGTGGTACATCAATAGAAGCAAGACCAATTAATTCATCTTTACTAGGCAATTCTTTTTCATGAAGATTTCTACTAAACATGGAAATATTAAACTCATGAGACTCATTGCCAAAACTAACACCGACAGTTTGTTTCTCACAATCTATCTTAGCATTAACAGTGTTCAAGAAAAGTCTACCAAATATAATGGGACAAAAGTCATCTTGTGGGGAACCAAGAACAAGAAAATCAATAAGCTATTTTATTTTCCTACACAAGACTTCAACATCTCTAACAATCCCAATTGGTGATATTGTGCCTCTATTAGGAAGTTTAATAGTAACATCTATTTCTTGTATTTCTGCGGGTGCTATGTCATTCATGATTTCTTTATATAAGGTGTAAGGAATAGCACTCACACTAGCACCTATATCACATAGACCATGATAACAGTGATCTCCTATTCTAACTGAGATGACACGCATGCCAACAACAGGTCTATGTTTATCTTTCTTATCAGGTTTGGCAATTCTTGCAGCTTCTTCACAGAAGTAAATAACATGCCCATCCATATCTTCTTCCAAGAGATCTTTAACCATAGCAATACTAGGTTCTACTTTAATTTGTTCATTAGGTTTAGGTGTTCTAATATAGCTTTTGATAACCACAGTTAAAACTTTAGCATGTTCCTTTCACTACAAAAAAAAGACACATCCGTGGCAGTTTGGGCCGAACGAATTTTTTTTCTGTCATACATATGACACTTCTATGATGATAATTGTGACAAAACCCAGTATCATCATAGATGTGGTGGGCTCCTACTTCTATGATAAAAAATCATGACAGAAAATGGGCTTTTCGTCCTGGGTGGGCCGGAGACGTAGCTGCATGACATTCTTTGGGCCATCCATGACGGAAAAAATCGTGGTAGAAGTGAGGGGGAGGAAAATTTCGGGGAGTTCCCGGTTACGATGGGAGGTCGGGGGCCGAGCGATGCACGTTTCTCTCATACACGTACGCGCGTGTGTGCGAGGCACTGGCTCTAACTGAACCCGAGCGACGCGTTGGGCTCTAACTGAACCCGAGCGATTGCACTGCAGGCTATGCGTTACTGAACCCGAGCGATCGATCAAATGCTGTTAACTAAACCCGATCGAGCGATTCCTTCGCTACTGCTGCTAACTGAAGCCGGTTGATGGGATGAACAGTGAGCGTTGCAGGGGGGTGGATGAACAGTGAGCGGTGGCGTTGCCTCTGGATGAACAGGACCCCGTGGTGTGGTGGAGGGCTGGATGAATAGTAGACGGTGGAGGGCTGGATGAATAGTAGACGCTGGAGGGGTGCCCGTGGAGGGGTGGATGAACAGGACCCCGTGGTGTGGAGGGCTGGATGAACAGTAGACGGTGGAGGGGTGGTTGAACAGGACCCCGTGGTGTGGAGGGATGGATGAACAGTAGACGGTGGAGGGGTGCCCATGGAGGGGTGGTTGAACAGGACCCCGTGGTGTGGAGGGCTGGATGAAAAGTAGACGGTGGAGGGGTGGTTGAACAGTAGCCGGTGGAGTAGCGTGCGGTGGAGGCTGGAAGAACAGGAGCCCGTGGATGAACAGTCGCAGGTGGAGGCTGGAGGAGGTCGACGGTGGATGAACAGTAGCTCGTGGAGGCTAGAGGGGGTCGACGGTTGAGATAAACAGTATCCCGTGGAGTCCCGTTTTGCGGTACGCCACACCCCTCCCGATGAACAAGACCCCCGTTTCGACCGTAGCGCTCCAACACAAGTCTGTATCCTCCGTTTTGCGGTACGCCACACCCCTCCCGATCAACAGGACCCCCGTTTCGACCGTTGGAGGTCTGTTTCCTCCGTTTTGCGGTACGCCAGACCCCTCCCGATCAACAGGATCCCGTTTCGAACATGGCCGATGGAACACAAGGCCGTTTCCTCCGCTCTGCGGTACGTCGGGCCTCGTTTCCATCGCCTGTTCCGTCCAAGCCCTCCCGATGAACACGACGCATTCCGTTGCCTCCCCATGAACACGACGCATTCCGTTGCCTCCCCATGAACACGACGACGACGATGTTTCTCCGTTCCGACCTAGCCATGTACACGAGCCCTAGCCATACGTATGCACGAGTAGCCGTGACCGTATTTTCTTTCTTTCACCCTGGTTGTTGTACGTACGTGTAAATGCTACGTGCGCGCCTCTACTACGACACGTGCGCGCCTCTACATCGACCAATATGTACGTACACGTTCGTGACCAGAATGACAACGCTACGTACACTTCGACCAGGTGGGTCCCGACTGTCAGGCACTTCCTTGCGTGCGAAGATGTAGCTGGTGGGTCCCAGCAGTCATGGGGAAACGTTTTTTCACGAAATACGGTGGCCCGTCCGGTGGGTCCCGCTGTCAGGTGGAGGAATAATTATTTTGCACGTAATAAGGAGGCACTTCCTTACTGCGGCCGTGGACCCAGCTATCAGCCTCTCCACGTACAGTCCACGTCCGATGGAAGTCGTTCCTTAACCACGTTGACCACGCCACGCCGAGAGCACCAGGGCGGTGGATGACGGCGAGGCCTAGGAACGGGACGACGCGGAGTTGGGAAAGACGCGGCAGTGGATGCCCACGCGTAGAGGAGTACGAGGGTTCACTGGTCTGCTGCGGTGTGAGGTTGCCGTCGCCACAGAATAACAGGGGGTGTGGGTGAGTAGACGGATGGCCTGGCTAGCGGTGGGAGTAGTAGGGGACGGTGAGGCCTCTGCCGCATCACAGCCGGCCACGGGAGGCAGGAGCATGAGGCACGACCGGCACTGGTTTGGGCAGCTAGAGCAAGAAGACCAGAGGTTGAAGAAGCACTACGGCCGTTGGATGGACATCATACGGTCACTGGAGCTAGAATCGTGCATATTGACTAAGTTGACAAAGCCCTCCATCCCCGTCAACTTAGTAGGCCCACAAGTCAGACTGCCACTATACTGGGTCCCAGCTAACAGGGGGAGTATTCATTTTTTTGTGCGTAATAAGGAGGCACTTCCTTGCGTGCGAAGATATAGCTGGTGGGTCCGAGCAGGCATAGATGGTAACGTTTTTTCGAGAAATACAGAGGCCCTTTTGGTGGGTCCCTGATGTCAGGTGGAGGAATCATTATTTTGCGCGTAATAAGGAGGCATTCCCTTGCGTGCGGCCGTGGACCCAGTTGTCGGCCTCTCCACGTAAAGTCCACTTCAGATGCATGTCGGTCGTTGACCACGTTGACCAGGCCGCGCCGAGAGCACCAGGGTGGTGGACGACGGCGAGGCCTAGGAAGGGAACGACACGGAGGCAGGGAAGACTCGGCAGTTGTTTCCCACGCGGAGGGGAGTACGACTGTATGAGGGTTTACTGGTTCGTCTGCCGTCGCCGGAGAATAACAGCAGGTGTAGGTGAGTAGAGGGATGGCTAGGCCAGCGATGGGAGTACGGTGGGGCGGTGAGGCCTGCGCGGCAGCAGAGCCGGCCGCGGGGAGGAGGGAGCAGGCAGTCCCGCCGGCGCCTGTTTGAGCGGCTGGAGCAGGAAGAGCGGAGATTGAAGAAGCACGACGGCCGTTGGATGGCCATCCAACAGTCACTGCTTGTGCGTCAACCTTTTTTTAGGAAAGCCTCAAATCTGTGGAAAATAGCATACAACCCATTTGCTAATTCTTAAGGTTTTTTTTGGAGCTCATATTCTTTCTGTTAGCATTAAGCCCATATTGTGGACATAGTTAAAAAATTATACAAAATTTTGCATATTTCAGTGCGGTCCGAACTGTTTTAATCCCGAAATTTCGACTCACATTCAAACTGATTTTAAAAATAACTGTATATCAATATAAAATCCAACAAATTCTCCACGCATAAAAATTAATGTAATTTAAAATCTCGAAATGAAAAAAAAAGATATTTGAAACTAATTTCCGGTTTGATGTGTTTTAAAAATGTACAGCCCATTTCTCCTTAGTGATGGGCCATTGTCTCGGCCAGCCGAATGAAAGCTCTCCTCGTCTTGAAAGATTTGCAGCCCAACAGGCCTGACAAAGCGACTTACTTGGCAAATCACAAAAAAACTGGGCTGTGGCCGTGGACCCAGCTGTCAGTCCATTTGTTTTTTTAGTCCATTTGGTGGGCTGGGTGAAACAATGATGTAGCATCTATGCAGCCCATTTAAATCTCATTTGCATTTTTCTCGAAAGCCGCGGACTTGCTGGGCTGGGTGAAAATATCATGTTGGGCTAGACGGAGAAATGTTATAAAAACATAAACACATGATTGCACGTGAGTTAAATCTTTGCAAGCTTATGTACGCAATCACTAGGAGTTAACTTGCCAAGTTATGTATAAACAATTATTATTATTATTTTGTAAGAACTTTCAACTTACAAAATAAAATATCATTTTAATTTGATGAGTTAATAGTACGTGGGGTATTATTATTTTTTAGGCTAGACGTGGGACAGTTGAGTTGGTTCTAGGGGAATTACTGGGAGAAAACTCAGTTTACATCGAAAAAGAAAGTGGGAGAAAATTCACAGACCTGCTGGGTCCACCTGAGGAGGGGAATATGTTGGGAGGAAGGAGATTCAAAGCACGGCAGCCGAGTGAACTAGTTTTTTTTTACGGACAAGTGAACTAGTTTACATAAATAAGCAAATTGCCACTAAAAAAGCAATCAGGTTAATGGGTTCTTAAAAGAAATATTTCTGACAAAACAGATAATTAATTACGACACATAGGCTAATGCAAGAAACACTCACATGATAAAGGTGCTTATAAACAGATAAAGTACAACATCTAGACCTTCCTGGCACGCTTGATCATGACGCTGCGGCTGTCCCTGTACTCGTCGGTTACGGGAAGCAGACACGCCCTCATGTCCAAGATCTGCATGTACATGTCGTAGCATGCGTATGCGCCCTTGGCCGCGTAGGTTATGTAGGCTAGATTCAGAGGTACCTCCCACGTGTTTAGGTCGTCTTCTTTCATGTTGGCGTATCAGGGGTCGATGATGGTCTCAGCGAGGTCAACCACGGAGTCCTTCTCCTGCCCGTTGCTGATGATCTTGTATTGCTTCTGGATGTTGACAAGCTTATTGCACTAGATGGCCGAATCGTCGCATTCTTCCTTCTCTCCACTGTAGCGAAGGTGCAGTCGGCGCTGCCGATGAAACGGACGAATGCTCCAGAACCTGGTGCAGCCATAGGACTGAGGCGAGGCAGAGCTTCACCAAGTCCATATCGTTGGTGTACATCACATTCAACTTGGTGCAGCCATAGGACTGAACGGCGAACTCAAAGGGGAACTCCTTGCTCAAGTCCATATCCAGCAGGCTCACCCCTCGGATCGCCATTGGAGTCTCTTCGAGTAAACGAGTGTGTAGGCGGCGGCAGCAGTTCGTTTTTCAGCTCCTGGGGAACTGGATTCAATAGTAAGCTGGGTGTGTACAGGCGACAATAGTTACTACCCCTCCCTCATCCGCTGCACGCCCGACAGAAGATGCACCCTCGGCCACACGTCGGTTCACGAGCGGGTCTGTATTGGTATTGTAATAACAGGAGTTAGTGGTCACTTTACTTAAATTTAATTAGCTTTAATAGAAATTTGTACTTAAAACAAGCAATGCATTTGCTCGTTCTATCAGTGCCACAGGATCAACATGCACAACAATTAGAATTATTATTCTCAGGACGCACACGATCATCACATTTGTCGCACTTTTACAAAAGATAATACTACCGAGTTTGAACTGTTTGTTATGGTTGTTGTCCTCTGCATCATCATGCCGTGTTTACCAGCTTGCAAGATTCAGAACCAACAAATAAGATCCAAATAATAAGTACAACAAAGATGCCTACACATCTCATTGATTCCTAGCTTGCAAGATTCAGAACCAACAAATAAGATCCAAATAATAAGTACAACAAAGATTCCTACACATCTCACTGATTCCCAGCTTGCAAGATTCAGAACCAACCCATTAGAGCCTTTTGATAAAGTGAATATCAGGATTAAATCCATCTTGGCTAGCCATGCCATACAATCAAAGAACTTGGCGAATGCTCTTGACCGTCACAACATCTGTAGTTGAGTATTCATGTTTGCACAGCATGTTTGCACAGCTCAAACAAGGAGACAGGAGAGCATGATTTCGCTTTAATAGTGGCCTCCTTGAACTCAACCTCCAGCTCTACTTGGATGAGGTCTGCCTGGAGTTCCATGATTCAATTCATGCGCCTTTTTCTGTAGTTCACCTAAAATGAAGCAAAGATTGCATCATTCGGCTAGCAAGAAGTACTTGCTCTTGTGAGCTAGCAGGTTCTTCTTTAGTAGTTGCACTAAAATTGAGGAACATTAAGGTTGGCTGTCCGGCTCATGTAAGGTGCAACTATAATTTTCTTATCCTTTTGTGTAGTTCCACTAAAATAAAGTGCCATTGTGGTGACAGTGACGGCTCCATCTTGCAAAGGCTAATAAAATGTTGCATGAGATTACCAGCAGAACTTGACGGAGATTTTGGAAACTCCAATCACCATTTTGTGCAGTTCCACCAAAATTGAGAGATGTTGCCCACGTGACATTTTAGGTGAACTGCACAAGACACTCATTCTAAAAAAAGTGTTTTGTGCCGTTCACCAAAAGGTCACAATAGCAACAAGGTGAAATGGATATCCCTATCTGCACAAAAAGATAGAAAGTAAACAGTTGCTGGTCAATAAGAATATATGAAACATATACAAAATGAAAAGAAGCATCTTAAATATGTTCATGGCAATCATGCAAGGACAGTAGAAATTTTAAAACGTCAGCAATGCTTCATGTTACCAGAAGCATTACGATCAACAATGAGATTCCTCAAATATGGGATTACTTTAATGGTGGCATTGCTTGTTTACCAGACACAGTAAATCAACAGCAGCTAAAGAGTTGGTTTAAGGGCATGGGACCATGGGCACACCAGGACACTCAGCAGTGTAAAGGAGCAACTTACTTATCATACTGGGGAAAACAGCAGGAGTGCCATTTGTAACACAGTTTAATTGCATCTTATCATTGGAGGCATTAGATTAATAATAACACTGGTTAGACATGACCCTAAGGTAACAGTGTGATCGCTTCATTTTACATGCGCCCTTACATTAACAACAGCAAAAGGTTGGTATAAGGACATGCGACAGTGGACGCATCAGCACAATGTACCTACAAGGAGGCATAAAGTGGTGATGCCAAGTTTGTTCATGCTATGTGAGGGCAGCAAACCTAATCCTGGAGACCTTGTACTATGTGAGGGCAGCAAATCTAATCCTGGAGACCTTTTACTATGTGAGGGCAGCAAATCTAATCCTGGAGACCTTTTACTATGTGAGGGCAGCAAATCTAATCCTGGAGACCTTTTACTATGTGAGGGCAGCAAATCTAATCCTGAGACCTTTTACTATGTGAGGGCAGCAAATCTAATCCTGAGAGCTTTTACTATGTGAGGGCAGTAAATCTAATCCTGGAGACCTTTTACTATGTGATGGCAGCAAATCTAATCCAGGACATACTCTATTGACTTGTCCACCAGCCGCCACTTTCTATCCTTTTTTCAACCAATAATAGATTTGTTCCTTATCCAGTTTGTACTGCATTTTCCCATTATTTCCCTTTTCAACCAAGAGACTGGTTGGGTATCCGGTCTCTACTACTTTCACCATATTATTTCCTCTTTGAATCAAGTCCTAGATTCATGCTACAACTCCCCCCCCTTTCTTCGTTGTTTGAACAAAGCCCTAGATACGAATGCATGAAGTAGCTTTACCTCTAATAATACTAAAAATTTAGGTGGCTTTGGAAGAGCTGGTGGGAGTAGAAAAAGATGCACATACAGACACGTGGGGAGCTGGGGTAGTAGAGCAACGCCGCTTTCGAAGAACTTATACCTGAGGGTCGCCGGGATGTCGGCGGCGGCATGTCGGATCTGCGGACAATACGACAGGGAGGAAGAAGGGTCGGAGGACCTCCCGAGAGGGCGCTGTGTCGAAGAGAACGGCACGGGGCAAAGGATCGGGCCCCTTCGACAGCTGTGGGTTTCCTCCCTCGGCGGCGATGACCGTTTGAACAATGCCTGCGGTCGCCAGCACCGTCTGGAAACGCTGTGCGGTGCGGGGCCGCAGGCCGGCGCCTTTGATGATTTAGCACAGCCGACGGCCGCTCGCGTCCATCGCCTCCATAGGTGCTTGTGGCTTCTGGTCACTTGGTCTTGGATTGGAGTGAGCAGTGTTGCGCAGAGACTTGGGAGTAGATGGATTGGAGTGGTGGGGCTATACTAGCAAGTAGTTGTACGTACTAGTACAATAGTGGGCTCACATAGCAATTTTGTCTCATGCAAGAGCCTGGCTATATGCGTGCTCCAATGTTCGCAACTGCAACGTTCGGTTTGCGCTTGGCTCTTCGCCTCTTCGAGAAGACGAACAATGATGTTACTACTACTGCTTCTACAGTGTTGAATCCACTGCTGCATGTCCGTCCACCGCGAGCGGGACGGATAGCTTGTTGTAGAAGTACTACTAAGCAAAAGCATGTCCTTGTTTGCGAGCAACCACGCGCATGGGTGAGGGAGAAGGCATGTAGTAAAATCAAGCTTCTCCTCGTTGTACAAGTCGACGCGACACATCATAGTACTGGCCCCACATGCTTGCCTCTAAACTTGGCTGAAAGACCCGCAGTGTACAATATATTTGCTACAACCTCTAACATTTACCCACCACAAATTAAAATATATGTGGTCGTATGCATCGTTCTGATGCAGAGGCCGGGGAGTCCCCCCTTTTCGAAAAAAACAAATTAAAATATATATTCCTGTCTTGACTAGATGAGTGTGCAAACTACAATCACCAGGGTGTCAGGTAGGTCCAGAAGACTATTGTTTTTTAAACTTCGAGACGGCCACATAGCATGGAGTCGATCCCAATGATTTTAAGCTTACAGGCACGGTACACGCTATCCTAGACTACTCTACACATGAAACTGCCACACGAGCATCCGGGTTGCGCTTGGTTCTTCGCCTCTTCGGGAAGTCGAACAATGATGGAGTACTACTGCACTGGAGGAGTACTACAGTATGCTTCTGGCCATCTGACATCGATTGAACTGCTGCATGTCCACCGTGTGCGGGAGGGAGAGCGTGTAGCGAAAGGTTCTCCTAGTCTTGCCAGCCACCACGCTCATGGGCAAGGGAGGGATGCTCCTGCCTTTGCGTGTATGACAGGTGGGCCCGACAGGTGTGTGGCCAACCTGTCATACAGCCAAAGGCGGGTGCACTTAAGTCCGCAAGGGACAGGATAATCAAACTTCTCGTTGATGTACGAGTTGACGCGACAAATCAAAGCACTACACTCTATATATTTCAATAATTTGCGTTTACCGATGCATTAATTACAACGCATGCATGCATGTCGTGACTCTCCTTTTGATACTTGCATGTGTTGATTTAATGCACCTTGAAGTAGTATAAAATATGTGACGGTAAAGCTTTGTAATACCCCGGCCCAAGTCGAGAGATGGTTGTGCATGAGGAGGGCGAGATCATGCAGACCGAACAGGACCCGACGATGGAGCTCTCTAAGGTGGTGTTTGGTTCTCTAGTCCTAGGACTTTTTCTAGTCCCAACTAAAAAGTTCCTAGTCCCTAAAAAGTCCTTCCCTGTTTGTTTCCAGAGACTAAAAAGTCCCTAATCCCTTCCTAGAGGTTATTAAATGACCATGTTGCCCCTAGTATATAGAAAATAACAATCAAACAACACCATGGGGTGGCGGGCCAATGGGTGCATGAAGGGGCATTGTTGGAAAAGTCCCAAAAATACTCTCCTTGAGAGTCTTCTTCATTTAGTCCCAAATGCATCAGAGCAGGGGCGTCCCCACTACCGCACTACATGGCCAAGCTGTGGGCGAACGGCCCGCCGGGGGAGCCCAAAGGCACGACCAACGCCGTCAAGGTGGAAATGGAGGTGACAAGCAGCAAGGATCCCGGCGACGTCGACGTGCAGGAGCTGACCTTCTTGACAGTTCCGCCCAAGCTACTGGCCGGGGCTAAGCTTGTGTCCCTCCACGTTCTGATTGACAAGCTCACGTCCTAAATGTTTCTACATTGCCTTCTGTTTATCTTAGTAATATGCTAATATAGGGATTACCTTGGTCTACTTTAGCTTAAGAAATGGTGGGTTTTGGTGGCGATGCAGCAATTACTTCAACATCAGATCGGTAATTTCCAACAATCGAATGGATATTTTGTGTCCGTTGGATATAAAGTTCCTTTGGGTAAGAAGTACTACTTGTCATCAAAATGGATAAAAGGAGATGTATGTAGACGTATTTTAGTTCTAGATACTTTAATGGTGGAGTACTACAATACGCTTCTGGCCATCTGACACCAATTGACCTGCTGCATGTCCACTGCGTGCGGGAGGGAGAGCGTGTAGAGAAAGCTTCTCCTAGTCTTGCCAGCCACCACGCTCATGGGCGAGGGAGGGACGCTCCTGCCTTTGGGCCCACCTGTCATACAGCCAAAGGCATGTGCAGTTAAGTCCGTGAGGGAGATGATAATCAAACTTCTCATTGATGTACGAGTTGACGCGACACATCAAAGCACTGCACTCGATATATTTCAATAATTTGCATGTGTGACTCCCATATGCAGAGGCCGGGGGTCATCGTCCTCCTTTTCGAGAAAAAATAGACGCGTTTGTGAGAGGACGAGTGTGTGCGTGCACCTCTTCTCTTCCTGTATAACGTACTACTAAACTCAGAGTACAAGTTTTTGTGGGTGGCACGATGGTGCGTGTGAGAAGTCTCGAGAGATAGGTTTAATGCATTAATTGCAATGCATGCATGCATAAAGTACATGCATTGGTCAATTTTCTCTTAATACTTGCGTGCAATGATTTAATGCACCTTGGAATCTGAACATGTGTTGGGGACAACCAAATTGAGCCTTATAAAATGGAAAAACTAAAATTTTGAGATAAGCCCTATAAAACCGGAAAGGAGGGAGTAGAAAAAGAAGTACTCCATTCGGGAATAGTACCGCACTTCAAAACTAGAACCGTTAATAAATTTTGAGCTTGCGTCTCGTCACATTCCAAATTACTCCACGCTATATTGAATTGCAAACCTGTTCACACCGATCACAACCTAAACGGTTTCCCACTTAGGAGCGTATTAGTACTCGGTTATAAATACTAGTATGCCAAAATAACTGCACATTCCTCCTCAACTCCTCATCCACAAAAACAAACAAGTCATTCAGAATCCTTCCCTTGCATCTGCTGATAACCCACAAGTATAGGGGATCGCAACAGCTTTCGAGGGTAGAGTATTCAACCCAAATTTATTGATTCGACACAAGGGGAGCCAAAGAATATTCTCAAGTATTAGCAGCTGAGTTGTCAATTCAACCACACCTGGAAACTTAGTATCTGCAGCAAAGTGTTTAGTAGCAAAGTAATATGATAGTAGTGGTAATGGCAACAAAAAGTAAAGACAGTAAAAGTAATGTTTTTGGTATTTTGTAGTGATTGTAACAGTAGCAGCGGGAAAGTAAAATAAGCGTAAACCAGTATATGGAAAACTCGTAGGCACCGGATCAGCGATGGATAATTATGCCAGATGCGGTTCATCATGTATCAGTCATAACATAGGGTGACACAGAACTAGCTCCAATTCATCAATGTAATGTAGGCATGTATTCTGTATATAGTCATACGTGCTTATGGAAAAGAACTTGCATGACATCTTTTGTCCTACCCTCCCGTGGCAGCGGGGTCCTATTGGAAACTTAGGGATATTAAGGCCTCCTTTTAATAGAGAACCGGAACAAAGCATTAGCACATAGTGAATACATGAACTCGTCAAACTACGGTCATCACCGGGAGTGGTCCCGATTATTGTCACTTCGGGGTTGCCGGATCATAACACATAGTAGGTGACTATAGACTTGCAAGATAGGATCAAGAACTCACATATATTCATGAAAACATAATAGGTTCAAATCTGAAATCATGGCACTCGAGCCCTAGTAACAAGCATTAAGCATAGCAAAGTCATAGCAACATCAATCTCAGAACATAGTGGATACTAGGGATCAAACCCTAACAAAACTAACTTGATTACATGATAAATCTCATCCAACCCATCACCGTCCAGCAAGCCTATGATGGAATTACTCACGCACGGCGGTGAGCATCATGAAATTGGTGATGGAGGATGGTTGATGATGATGACGGCGACGAATCCCCCTCTCCGGAGCCCCGAACAGACTCTAGATCAGCCCTCCCGAGAGGTTTTAGGGCTTGGCGGCGGCTCCGTATCGTAAAATGCGATGATTTCTTCTCTCCTATTTTTTCGCTCCAAAAGCGAATATATAGAGTTGGAGTTGGCGTTGGAGGGTTTCTAGGGGGGCCCACGAGGTAACCCTCGTGAAAAGGGTGTGGGCCCCCTGGTCTTCATCTTTGGGGAGGATTTTTTATTATTTTTTCTAAGACGTTCTGTGGAGTTTTAGGTCATTCCGAGAATATTTGTTTTCTGCACATAAAACAACACCATGGCAATTCTGCTGAAAACAGCATCAGTCCGGGTTAGTTCCATTCAAATCATACAAGTTAGAGTCCAAAACAAGGGCAAAAGTGTTTGGAAAAGTAGATACGACGGAGACGTATCAACTCCCCCAAGATTAAACCCTTGCTTGTCCTCAAGAAATTCAGTTGGCAAACTGAAAGAAAGAAAAAAAAACTTTTACAAACTCTGTTTGCTCTTGTTGTTGTAACTATGTCAAGCCAGCATTCAAGTTTTCAGCATAGATCATAACTAACCACATTTACAATAATTCTCAGGTCTCATAATTACTCATATCAATAGCATAATCAACTAGCAAGTCATAATAATAAATCTCAGATGACAACACTTTCTCAAAACAATCATAATATGATATAACAAGATGGTATCTCGCTAGCCCTTTCTGAGACCGCAAAACATAAATGCAAAGCACCTTTAAAGATCAAGGACTGACTAGAAATTGTAATTCATGGTAAAAGAGATCCAATCATAGTCACACCCAACATAAATTAATAGTGATGAATGCAAATGACAGTTGTGCTCTCCAGCTAGTGCTTTTTAATAAGAGGGTGATGACTCAACATAAAAGTAAATGGATAGGCCCTTCGCAGAGGGAAGCAGGGATTTGTAGAGGTGCCAGAGCTCGGTTTTGCAATAGAGATAAATTCTATTTTGAGCGGTATACTTTCATTGTCAACATAACAACTAAGAGATGGCGATATCTTCCATGCTAAACACATTATAGGCGGTTCCCAAACAGAATGGTAAAGTTTATACTCCCCCTCCACCAACAAATATCAATCCATGGCTTGCTCGAAACAACGAGTGCCTCCAACATACATCAGGTCCCAGGGGGAGTTTTGTTTGCAATTAATTTTGATTTAGTTTGCATAAAGCATGGGACTGGGCATCCCGGTGACCAGCCATTTTCTCGTGAGTGAGGAGCGGAGTCCACTCCTCTTGAGAATAACCCGCCTAACACGGAAGATAAGGACAGCCTTGGTTGATACATGAGCTATTCGAGCATACAAAACAAAATTTTTATTTGAAGGTTTAGAGTTTGGCACATACAAATTTACTTGGAACGGCAGGTAGATACCACATTTAGGAAGGTATAGTGGACTCATCTGGAATAACTTTGGGGTTTAAAGGATTGGATGCACAAGCAGTATTCTTGCTTAGTACAGGTGAAGGCTAGCAAAAGACTGGGAAGCGACCAACTAGAGAGCGACAACAGCCATGTACATGCATTAAAATTAATAAACATTGGATGCAAGCATGAGTAGGATATAATCCACCATGAACATAAATATCGTGAAGGCTATGTTGATTTGTTTCAACTACATGCGTGAACATGTGCCAAGTCAAGTCACTTAAATCATTCAAAGGAGGATACCACCCCATCATACCACATCATAACCATCTCAATAGCATGTTGGCACACAAGGTAAATCATTATAACTCATAGCTAATCAAGCATGGCACAAGCAACTACGATCTCTAATTGTCATTGCAAACATGTTTATTCATAATAAGCTGAATCAAGAACGAGGACTCATCATATTTACAAAAACAAAAGAGGTCGAGTTCATACCAGCTTTTCTCATCTCAGTCAGTCCATCATATATCATCATAATTTCCTTTCACTTGCACGGCCGAATGGTGTGAATAATAAGAGTGTACGTGCATTGGACTAAGCTGGAATCTGCGAGCATTCAATAAACAGGAGAAGATAAGGCAATGTGGGCTCTGGGTTAAATCAACAATAATGCATATAAGAGCCACTTCAACAATTTAATTATGGTCTTCTCCTACTGACCCCCAAAGAAAAGAGAAGGAATAAAACTATTTACACGGGAAAGCTCCCAACAAGCAAAAGAAGAACGGGAAATGTTTTTGGGTTTTCTTTTTAATTACTACTACATGCATGGAAAATAAACTACTACTAATTTTTTGGTTTTTTCTTAAGGTTTAACAAACATACAAGAAGAAAATATAAAAGGAAATAAACTAGCATGGATAATACAATGAAAAAGTATGAGCACCGACATCTAGCAATGAGTGTGTGTGAACATAAATGTAATGTCGGTGAGAAATATGTACTCCCCCAAGCTTAGGCTTTTAGCCTAAGTTGGTCTATGGCCACGGCTGGCCTGGCTGATATCCATAATAATAGTTGGGGTCGTACTGCGATGAGGAAGAAGAAGGTTCCGATTGCCACTGGCTGGCAATCATCTCCGGATCCCACTGATAGTTAGACTGTCGTGAAGGATCAAATTGTGGTTCCGGTTCTGGCTCCTCGACTGGTGCAGGGTTCCGGTAGGCGTGAATAGCCGTCAATGGAACAAGGTACGTGCCTACAGTTAAATCAAACAAAGAAGGAGCAGGCAAGGTAATAGTCTCAGGATGATGTTTATTAAAGAACAATTGATATTTAAGCTCTCCTGCCCTATTCTTAACAATAAAATCATGTGCCACCATGCTTTTATGATCTACATAAACACGGGGCAGCACCTTTTCTTCCTTCTTAGCATGCCTAATAGGTACGTTAAAATGTGGGGCTAGGCGTGTAGCATAGATGCCTCCAAAGATGGGGCCCTTAGTACGGTTCATATTTAACCGTCTAGCAATAATACCGCCCATACTAAAAGTGTTATCACTGTATAAACTTTGGAGTAGAATAATTATGTCAGGGATACTAAGGTTTCCACAGTTTTCGCGTCCAATTAAACAACGACTAGCAAATAATGCAAAGTAACGTAAAACAGGAAAATGTATGCTAGTGATTCATGCATCGGAAACCTTCTTGGTTTCTCCTACAGTGATATTATTAATAAATCCCTCCACATCATCATGATGTGGTTCTTCTATCTTGCCCTCAAAAGGGACTAAACAAATCCGACAAAAATCATAAAGTGACATCTCCTTATGCTCATCATATAAATGAAACTCCACCGTGGGTGGTGAGTTCCTAGAATGAAAATGAAAGTTTTGCACAAAGGTATTTGTGAGTAAGAGATACTGATCGCATTAGTCGTGGAGGAAAGCTGTGAGGCCTGCATTGTGAGCCAATTCATGAAAATCTTCATAAATCCCGGCTGCTCTCAAGAAATCTTCGGAAGGCCATTCACATGCCCGAACCTCCATGGTGCATGGCAAATTATACTTAGGCTTCGGTGCCTTTTCCTTCGAGCTTTGGCTCGATGAGCCCCTTAAGAATCTCCTCATTATATTCTGAAAAATTCTGAAATTTTTAGTAACTTCAAACAAAAGTGAACCAACTTCAATAAAACTGATAGGAACTACTCCTTCAAGTGCCTAGAGCCTATATCAAGCATTAGAACTACTTAGAACCATATAAATTTGACATGCAAGCTCAAGAACGTGGTCACCTATGCAGCATAAATTTGCAATGAATAAAGCACTAGAACAAAAACTAATTGGACCAATGGAGGAGTCACATACCAAGGAACAATCTCCCCAAGCAGTTTTGCGAGAGGTGCTTTGAGCAAGGAGATCGAAAATCACAGCAAAAGTGGCTGGAACTCGTGCTTGAGTTGGTTTTTCGGGTTTGTGATAGACAGGGGAAGAAGATGGGTGCTGGGATAAGTGGAGGAGGGCCACTATGGGCCCACGAGGCAGGGGGCGCGCCCTAGAGGGGGGGCGCCCACCACCCTCGTGGCCAGGTGGAAGCTCCTCCCGCGGTAATTTTTGCACAGTAAATCCTCAAATATTCCCGAAAAATCATATTAAATTGGCATGTCATTCTGAGGACTTTTATTTTCAGGATATTTTTATATTGCATGGATAAGCCAGGAAACAGACAGAAAAATACTATTTTCACTTTTTTTCTACTCATTAACAGAAAGTATAGAGAGGGTACATAAGTTTGTGCTTCTAGTTTCATCCATCTCATGCTCATCAAAAAGAATCCACTAACAAGGTTGATCAAGTCTTGTTAACAAACTCATTCCGATAATCATGGAACCAGAGAAATTTCAAATAACACTAAGTTACCTCAACGGGGATATGCACATCCCCTATAATAAGTATATCATATTTCTTCTTGACAGTAGGAAGAGGAAATTCAAAACCTCCAAATATAATCGATGGAATTTTTCCAATGGAATTGATACTATGAACTTGAGGTTGTTTCCTCGGAAAGTGTACCGTATGCTCATTACCATTAACATGAAAAGTGACATTGCCTTTGCTGCAATCAATAACAGCCCCTGCAGTATTAAGAAAAGGTCTTCCAAGAATAGTAGACATATTATCATCCTCGGGAATATCAAGAATAACAAAGTTCGTTAAAATAGTAACGTTTGCAACGACAACAGGCACATCCTCACAAATACCGACAGGTATAGCGATTGATTTATCAGCCTTTTGCAAAGATATTTCAGTAGGTGTTAGCTTATTCAAGTCAAGTCTACGATATAAAGAGAGAGGCATAACACTAACACCAGCTCCAAGATCACATAAAGCAGTTTTAATATAATTTATTTTAATGGAGCAAGGTATAGTAGGTACTCCGGGATCTCCAAGTTTCTTTGGTATTCCACCCTTAAAAGTATAATTAGCAAGCATGGTGGAAATCTCAGCTTCTCGTATCTTTCTTTTATTAGTAATGATATCCTTCATATATTTAGCATAAGGATTTGTTTTGAGCACATCAGTTAATCGCATACGCAAAAATATAGGCCTAATCATTTCGCAAAGCGCTCAAAATCCTCATCATCCTTTTCCTTGGATGGTTTTGGAGGAAAAGGCATGGGTTTTTGAACCCAAGGCTCTGTTTCTTTACCATGTTTCCTAGCAACAAAGTCTTTTTTATCATAACGTTGATTCTTTGATTGTGGGTTATCAAGATCAACAGCAGGTTCAATTTCTACATCATTGTCCTTACTAGGTTGAGCATCATCATGAACATCATTATTAACATTTTCACTTGGTTCATGTTCATTACCAGATTGTGTTTCAGCATCAGACATAGATATATCATTTGGATTATCAGGTGGTTCAGCAATAGGTTCACTAGAAGTTTGCACACTTCTATCATTTTTCTTTTTCTTCCTTTTAGAAGAACTAGGAACATCAATATTATTTCTCTGAGAATCTTGCTCGATTCTCTTAGGGTGGCCTTCAGGATACAAAGGTTCCCGGGTCATTCTACCAGTTCTAGTAGCCACTCTAACAGCATAATCATGTTTCTTACTATTCATTTCATCGAGCACTTCTTTTTGAGCTTTAAGCACTTGTTCTACTTGAGTGGTAACCATAGAAGCATGTTTGCTAACAAGTTTAAGTTCATCTTTAATATCAGCCATGTAATCACCCAAGCGTCTAATCATATAAGCATTTTCTTTTAATTGTCTACCAAAATAAGCATTGAAGTCGTCTTGCTTATACATAAAGTTATCAAACTCATCCAAGCACTGACTAGCAATTTTAGTAGGAGGGACTTCAGCTTTATCATATCTATAGAGAGAATTTACCTTTACTACCTGTGTTGGGATATCGGGGTCAGGAGGTTCTTCAATGAATAAAGAATTGAGATCATAAGTTTCTTAAACAGGCGGTATATTAAGACCATGTATTTATTCAATAGGAGGTAAATTCTTAACGTCTTCAGCTTTAATGCCTTTCTCTTTCATAGATTTCTTTGCCTCTTGCATATCTTCGGGACTGAGAAATAGAACACCTCTCTTCTTCGGAGTTGGTTTGGGGATAGGCTCAGTAATTGGAGCAGGAGCTGGCTCAGGAGGTGCCCAATTATTTTCATTTGTCAACATATTGTTCAATAGAATTTCAGCTTCATCCGGTGTTCTTTCCCTGAAAAGAGAACCAGCACAACTATCCAGGTAATCTCTGGAAGCATCGGTTAGTCCATTATAAAAGATATCAAGTATTTCGGGTTTCTTAAGAGGATGATCAGGAAAAGCATTAAGTAACTTGAGAAGCCTCCCCCAAGCTTGTGGGAGACTCACTTCTTTAATTTGCAGAAAGTTGTATATTTCCCTCAAAGCAGCTTGTTTCTTATGAGCAGGGAAATATTTAGCAGAGAAGTAATAAATCATATCCTGGGGACTACGCACACAACCAGGATCAAGAGAGTTAAACCATATCTTAGCATCACCCTTTAATGAGAACGAAAATATTTTGAGTATATAAAAGTAACGCGATCTCTCATCATTAGTAAACAGGGCAGCTATATCATTTAACTTACTAAGATGTGCCACAACAGTTTCAGATTCGTAGCCATAAAACGGATCAGATTCAACCAAAGTAATTATATCAGGATCAACAGAGAATTCATAATCTTTATCAGGAACACATATAGGTGAAGTAGAAAAAGAAGGGTTAGGTACCATTTTATCTCTAAGTGATTCTTTGTTCCATTTAATTAATAACCTCTTAATATCATATCTATCCCTGCAAGCAAAAATAGCGGCAGAAGATTCCATATCAAAAAGATAGCCCTCAGGGATAACAGGCATATTTTCATCATCGTATTCAGATTCAATAATTTCTTTTTCTCTAGCCCTAGCAATTTGTTCATCAAGAAATTCACCAAGGGGCAGAGTAGTATCAGGCATAGAAGCAGTTTCATCATAAGTATCATGCATAGCAGAAGTGGCATCATCAATAACATGCGACATATCAGAACGAATACCAGAAGCAGGTGTAGGTGTCGCTAACTTACTCATAACAGAATGTGAATCAAGTGCAGAGCTAGATGGCAGTTCCTTACCTCCCCTCGTAGTTTAGGGATAGATCTTGGTTTTTGGATCTCTCAAGTTCTTCATAATGATAAGCATATATAAATCCCAAGTGACTCAAAGAATAGAGCTATGCTCCCCGGCAACGGCGCCAGAAATTAGTCTTGATAACCCACAAGTATAGGGGATCGCAACAGCTTTCGACGGTAGAGTATTCAACCCAAATTTATTGATTCGACACAAGGGGAGCCAAAGAATATTCTCAAGTATTAGCAGCTGAGTTGTCAATTCAACCACACCTGGAAACTTAGTATCTGTAGCAAAGTGTTTAGTAGCAAAGTAATATGATAGTAGTGGTAACGGCAACAAAAAGTAAAGACAGTAAAAGTAATGTTTTTGGTATTTTGTAGTGATTGTAACAGTAGCAGCGGGAAAGTAAAATAAGCGTAAACCAGTATATGGAAAACTCGTAGGCACCGGATTGGCGATGGATAATTATGCCGGATGCGGTTCATCATGTATCAATCATAACATAGGGTGACACAGAACTAGCTCCAATTCATCAATGTAATGTAGGCATGTATTCCGTATATAGTCATACGTGCTTATGGAAAAGAACTTGCATGACATCTTTTGTCCTACCCTCCCGTGGCAGCGGGGTCCTATTGGAAACTTAGGGATATTAAGGCCTCCTTTTAATAGAGAACCGGAACAAAGCATTAGCACATAGTGAATACATGAACCCCTCAAACTACGGTCATCATCGGGAGTGGTCCCGATTATTGTCACTTCGGGGTTGCCGGATCATAACACATAGTAGGTGACTATAGACTTGCAAGATAGGATCAAGAACTCACATATATTAATGAAAACATAATAGGTTCAAATCTGAAATCATGGCACTCGGGCCCTAGTGACAAGCATTAAGCATAGCAAAGTCATAGCAACATCAATCTTAGAACATAGTGGATACTAGGGATCAAACCCTAACAAAACTAACTCGATTACATGATAAATCTCATCCAACCCATCACCGTCCAGCAAGCCTACGATGGAATTACTCACGCACGGCGGTGAGCATCATGAAATTGGTGATGGAGGATGGTTGATGATGATGACGGCGATGAATCCCCCTCTCCGGAGCCCCGAACGGACTCCAGATCAGCCCTCCCGAGAGGTTTTAGGGCTTGGCGGCGGCTCCGTATCGTAAAACACGATGATTTCTTCTCTCCTATTTTTTTCTCTCCGAAAGCGAATATATAGAGTTGGAGTTGGCGTCGGAGGGTTTCCAGGGGGGCCACGAGGTAGGGGGGCGCGCCCCCCACCCTCGTGAGAATGGTGTGGGCCCCCTGGTCTTCATCTTTGGCGAGGATTTTTTATTGTTTTTTCTAAGATGTTTCGTGGAGTTTCAGGTCATTCCGAGAATATTTGTTTTCTGCACATAAAACAACACCATGGCAATTCTGCTGAAAACAGCGTCAGTCCGGGTTAGTTCCATTCAAATCGTACAAGTTAGAGTCCAAAACAAGGGCAAAAGTGTTTGGAAAAGTAGATACGACGGAGACGTATCATCTGCCATGGCCAGCGTGAGTTCTGGGTCGGGAGATTGCCACCAGGGAGAGGCGAGCATGGAAGCGGAAGTACGAGAGATGTCCCGCCTCGCTGCGAGAGCAGCCGACATGTCCCTCCACGCGGAATTAGCAGCACAGAGGTCCCGCCGTGCAGCTGAAGCAGCACGGAGGTCCCGCCGCGCCGTCGATGCAGCAGACTGGTCCGGCCGCGCCGCGGAAGCAGCAGAGATGTCCCTCCGCGCCACGAATGCAGTAGGGATGTCCCGCCGCGCCGCGGCGGCCTGGGAAAATTTCTCGCGGATGCATGCGATCGTCCATAGCCAGACGGATCAGATCTCCCGCTCGGCGAGGTTGCAGGACGACATGGTAGCCTCGTTTGAACAGGCTACCGGCGTCATTCGGCAACTAAGGGAGGGCAATGAGAGGCTCCGGGCCGAGCGTGACCTGCTGAGGGAGAAGATCGTCCGAAGTGCAGACCTGCAGGAGGAGACTAGTGCCTTGTTGAAGAAACTTATGGACGAGAATGACATGCTCCGCAACAAGCGCCAAAGGCTGGTGGAGGAATCTGTGGATGTTCTCAAGCAGCGTCTTGAGGACGCGAAAGAGCTCATTGCCGCTCGCCGCAGAGACTAGTTTCCTGGTTTCTTTTGATGTAATAATCGGTTTAGGATGTGGATTGTGTCGTCGGTTGTGAAATGTTGGGTTCTAGCGCGGATGTTTGGCCTTTGTTGGCCTCTTGGGATGTTGAGATTTCAATCTGGTAGCTTTTAATCCTTCGTGTTAGGCTGGAGTTGTGCTGAACTTGTTGTGAATTGTGGTGGTTTTCAATAATGAAAATCGGAAGTGGCAAGCCCTTCTTTGATCAAAAAAATTAATCATCCTTATATATTCATCAGTCTTGCTATAAGTCGCAGTAGATGCTATATAGGTCCGTCGGATCTTACAACAAGATCCGTGCTTTCAAATTTTCTTTTTTCTCTCTTAAATCTCAGTCGAGTGAGACATAGCCACGCCATTAAACAGAGGCTCGGGCGCCATTAATGGAGACCTTGGGAGAGAGGTGGACGGCAGATGGAGGTCAAAGGGCTCTCCTCCCGATAAGCACGCGCAGGGGTCTGATCGCACGCCTCTCGTACTCAAATAGCTACCGTGCATGTCGCCTCCTAGCTAATAAAAAAAGGGGACGCGTGGCGGCACGTAAATGGTACTAGTAAGTAGAACGCCCACGGTTTCAATAATACTTGTGTTTCCGATTGTAACATGATAGCACTTCTTCCAAAATGATTTTGTTGACTGTTAATGTGTGCGCCTTCGCAAATCGGACTGCAAATTTACCACAGCATGTTGGTGCCATGTCATGGCACCAAGCCAAGTTCATTATTTTCATGCGTGTTTTGGATTTACAGGAATTAAAAAACTAAGTTTCTCAATGTTTCCAACCCAGCCACGACGCCCAGAATTTTGAATTTCATTCCCATTTCTTGCATGGAACCTAGAATTTTACCCGAGGACACACATGTGATTTTTCAACCAACTTTGGTGCACTAGAACATGTGCTTGTATTTCAAATTTGAATTATGCACACAAAGGTGACACGTTCCCTCCAAGAACCACGAGCCTTCTTGAGAGAAGCTCTGATTTGCAAGAAGCTTATACCAAAATTTGTTCCTATTCGGCCAATTTTTTTACCACGGCATGGTACTACCATGACATGACACCATGCCAAGTTTCATGATTTTAAAACCAAGTTTCTCAATGTTATCGACCGAGCCACGATGCCCAGATGTTTGAATTTTATTCTCACTTTTTGCATGGGACCTACTCCCTCCTTTCATCTATATAGGGCCTAATGTGTTTTTCAAGACAGCCTTTGACTATTGACAAGATTTATAGCACATGAGATGTATACTATGCAAATTATATTATTGGAAGCTCCTTTGACATACAAAATTGAAGGTATGCTTTGTGTAAGTTGCATGTCATATATTATTGCTCTAACATTTGGTCAAAGTTAACCTCGAAAAACACATTAGGGCCTATATGCATGAGAGGAGTCGACTTCGAGAGAACGTGTTTGTTCGAGAGACACCGAGGAAGACTACTACATATCGATGGTGCATGTAGGAGGGAATTAAACTAAGGGATGGTCTTATTGGTTTCGGGGATATAGGGGAAGAGTGAGAGGCGGGGTTAGCTAGCTAGAAGGAGATTGTTAAGTGTGAGTGTGTGTTTTACCCACCTAGGCGGAAGTTATGTATACAAAAGAGGAGAACGATTCGATGTGGCGTTAGGATTGAGGGTAATTAACTACGTATGGAGACATAGAGACCTTGAACGTGCATGTGTGAGAGGTATACATGTATACGTGGTATGTGTGTGTGTGCGCGCGTGCATGATCGAGATAAAAGAAAGAAGACATAAGTCATAAGATCAACGACATGGGAGAGACGGATCGGTATGACAATATGCATGCATGTGAGAATGCATGGAAGAAGTCCTGACAATTGAGCATGTGTTTTTGTCTTTAAGAGATAGTGGCGTGGGCTGGAGCATGCATCTATGGCGAGCAGAGGGAGTGAGGCGCAACGATTGTGCAAAAGAGACCAACCTATAAATGCATATGTATGGAGAGACATATATAGTGTGGGAAACTCCGTGCGAGAGAGAAATGTTGACGGAGAAACTACAGATAGATACAGAGATGGAGATGCTATCTAGAGGGACATCCGCTAGTTTGGGTGTTGGAGATGACTGTCGGGTGGTTCAAAGGGTGAAGTTATATATGTGTGTGAGAGGGCACTTGACTGCATGTAGAGAGAAACATATGTAGTGTGCGTGATAGGAATCAAGAGTAAGGGCGAGAAAGAAGGTTGATGGAGAAACAGATAAATAGAAAGATAAAGATGCTAGCTAGTGTGCGTTAGAGATAGGAGTCGAGTGGATCAGAAGGCTGGGTTATGTGTGTGGGTGTGAGAGAGATAGAGAGAGGGTGCGTGTGAGTCACATACAAACAGATATCAGAGAGAAATGAGATCCAGAGAGACAGAGTTTTGTGTCTGCGAGAGAGAAAGATATTTCACAACGAGAGTGATAGCTAGAGAGACATACGAGGGAACGCAAGATATCTCTAGGGAGAGAGGGTGTGTGTGAGCGACATACAAGAGAACAATGGAGAAATATGAGACCCTGGGAGACAGAGTTTGTGTTTGTGTGTGAGAAAGAGATACTGATGAGGAAGAGTCGTAGGTTCTCATATCTAAGGAGCGAAAGACATCTCTGTATGAGGGGTGTGCGAGTGGCACACATGGGAAAAGTAGAGAGAAATGAGACCCCGGGAGACAAAGTTTTGTGTTTGTGTGAGAGAAAGAGATTCCGCATGGAGAATCATAGTTAGAGACACATAGTAGGGAGTGAGATATACTTAGAGAGAGATAGAGTGATGAAGGTCGAGGGAGAGAGTACCGTCAGTGTGTTACGAAGATAAAAGATCATTGTCGACATATAGGTAGCATGAGAGATACGTGAGAGACGATGAACGCGTATAGGTCCAGACAGATAGTCCTATATAAGCATGAGTGATAGCTATATGAGACGAATATCTGGATTAAAGGGGATTCAAATTTTTAAACTGGAGATCACGACATCGATAATATCATAATGCAAATTGGTGTATCAAACATGCATATTCATTTGAATTTGGGCACACGTGTAATGTTATATAGTTTATCAATATTGGTCATCCATAGATTCTTCAATTACAAACAATGCATGGTTTATATGCAATTAATATCTAAACGGGATTACACTATATGTTGCATGTGTGAAACACATTATACATGTTTGAGAAGTAAAAAAACCCGCATGAAACACACATTAATTGGAGACAGTTAGCGAGGAATGCATACATTGGATTTCAACATAAAGTGGTTTCAAATATTTGAAAATCCAAACTGATGGATACAACCTTATGAATCTGAGATCATGCCATTTGTAAACCATATTTATGTATAAATGGTGTTGTGATTTTGAAAGTATATATAAAAAATGATGTATATAGAATGTAATTCCAATTGAAAATGGATCCCGCCCGAAAAAAAATAGAATACAAACGGGATTCGAATTGAGTTGGCACGGTAAACATGCACTCTGTAAAATTTGAACGAAGCGGGGAAAGTCGCAGTAACCGCCCGGAACCAAAATCTGTGAGATGGAAATCACTGTTGCCAATCCCTTCCACGCAAAGCCTATATGCTGGATTTCTATAGGTTTCCATAGGGGTAGGTTTGTAATTTCACCCAAACGTGACATAACCGCCTCTCACCCGGATTCATACACGGTGGGCGCAAAAACACAGTGTGTCCTCGGCCGAAATCGACTCCCTCCCCGATTCATATTCATACACTGTGGGCGCCAAAAACAAACTCTCGTCGGCAAATATTCGGTGTATGCGAGATTACCGTCCTATCCCTGACCGACTAGTGTTGTTGTGATGTAGTCCTCCTCCACCATGTCGGAGCTGATACCCCGACGCCGCCGTCCATTACAAGAGATCGACCTCTCTCATCCACGGCTTCGGACCGGGATCCTTGCATCCCGTCCTCTCGCTTCATCCCCGCCGTCGTCCACCTTGCCGGCGCCGCTCCTAGGACTGTCTTGTCCACCGCGCCCCGCCGCCGCCGTCTACCCTCCTAGATCTGCTTCCACGCCGATGACAGCCATCGCTACTGCAGCACCATCAAATTCTCAGCAGATGCCTACACGGCGCCGCACCAGAGGCGGTACTCTTTCGTATCTACTCAACTTATTTATCGCAGCAAGAAAATAGATCGCCACTGCTTTACTCTGATTTCTTGTCTTAGTTGCGAAGTTGCCTTTGTTCGGTTTGCACCTTCAGATCCGCCATAGCACGCTCAACACCATACTCGCAATGCTTATGGTTTTCCCCTTTTATATTCCACACTAGTTAAATCACAGTAGGCTAAATTTCAAAATTGGGTCAGTCGATTTTTCAGAGCTCGCCGGAGTTCGCCGGTGCGATCGAAGGGGCTCGGGTGGTTGTGGAGCCTCGCCGAACGAAGAAAACGGGGGGGGGGGGGGGGGGGGGGGGGGGGGGGCGGAGGAACACAGGCGGTGGGGGCCGGTGGTCCGGCCGGCGGCCCGTGCGGTGTTCTGTATGGAAAGAATCAGAGACGAGGAAGAAGAAGGGTTAGGAGACGTAGGATCTTCATCCAACCGCCTGAAATGGTCGAGAGACAGCTAGAAGTTGCATTCTTAATGCGCTCTGGCTCATCATGTGTGGGCACTGCGCAACCAACATTTTATTATCCAAAATCTTCTTGCTCTTCTTTACCATGTTCCTCTTTTGTTCTTCTTTAATATGTACTCTCTCCGTTCCTAAATACAAGTTTGTGTATAGATTCCACCATGGACTACATATGGAGCAAAATGAGTGAATCTACACTCTAAAATGTACCTAGATGCATCTGTATGTGATCCATAGTGGAGATATCTACCAAGACTTATATTTTGGAACGGAGGGAGTATGATAGTAGTACAGTATGTTCCTTGTACTGAAGATGAGCAGGGACATTTGCAGTGTAGAGGTCTATACAGTCGGTTGTGATGGACACTTTGAGCCTCTTTGATTCGTAGGATCTTGTAAACATAGGAATAGGATTTGTAGTGGCCTGCCCACTTGAATCCTATAAGAATAGCAAGGAAATGCGGGGAGCTGTGTCGCCTTTGAGAGTTACATTGATATTAACAGTACCGCACCTTCACTTGAAGAGAGCTGGTATCCGAAGCCTTTCTAGCCGTACCGGCAATACTAGCACATATATTCCAGCAAGTTCCACTTTGTTGATTTTACTCTGATGCTTAAGGTTTTCCTGTTATATCTACACTATGATCTGTGTAGCTGCTTTGTGTCGCACTAGCAGCAGTCCACTCTTGAAGCTAAACACTGCAATGACTTACAAAATTGGCACCAAGGCATTGAGTGCCCTTCTGGATGCAATGAAACTCATACGCTCCCCACCTGTTGATTCTTGTTCAGAATATCATCCTAATGACTATTCTAACCTCGAGGAGTCAAAGGCAGATGGCATGTCCTGTTCACCCATCAAGGTGCCTGTTCTAATTTGGCAATGTTTTATTGATTGCGGGTATCTTGCATTTCTTCTACTTTGTTGCACCGCCATCTGCTTAGTTTACTCATCATATATGTCGAGATGTCATGTCCATCCATTATCAATACATATTCCATCTGTCATCATACCATGTTTTTCCACACAAATGTTGCTCTTGTGCATCAGACATAAAAAATGAAGAGGGTGATTGCCGAACCTGAAGGAGCACCAGCAAATTCCTTGAAAAACATGGTGGTGCCGAAGAAATCAGACAGCACCCCACTTAGATTGGCTATACAACCAGTGACACAAAACGTAGGACCGACTCCAGCAGACTGTACCCATAGTTCACTGGCCACACCACTAGCCCCACCACACAGGACCTGCACTCCAGCAAAAGGTATACCGATTTCATTTGCCATAGCACTACTTGTACCATAGAAAAATCCCAATCCTGCAAAAAGTACAGCAAGTCCACTGGCCGAAGACCTATCCCAACTGCAGAGACGGCCAATTCCTGTAGATTGGAACCCCATTCCATTTATTCCCAGTTTAAAAGACAATGCTTTCAATGTTGTTAGGGACTACGTGCATATATTCCCATCATGGGAAGATTATTGTGAAGACAAACACCATTTTCACATCTTCCTGTCCAACTTACGTGTAAGTGCTATTATTCATGGTTATTATTTTCCTATTTTCTGCTGATTGAACACATGAATGATTTACATTACATTGTTGTAACTAGGCGAGGGTCAATCTGGATAGTCATGACGAGCAAAGCTTGCTTGTGCTTTTCAAGGAAGCATTGCAGCAGTATCGGTGTTACCTGAGGAAATCACACTTTGATGGCAAGTCTATAAACGAATTCCTGGTGAAGTCTCCTGTGCTAAATTTAGAAGACATTGAATGGAAAAACCTTGTTATGCACTGGTCTCGTTCCCAGGATGAGGTACTGTCTATGAAATCACATGACAATTTGAACTTCTATTTTTCCGCATGTGCCTTATGGATCTTTTTTGCAAGAAATCTGCTCGAAGAAGAATTCCGGTTTGACAAGAACGACAGGATATCTCAAATATGCTGCCCGCTGCTTTGCTCTTGTTAGTACATGTTGTCCTGTATCACCGTACTTGCATACATACCTGGTTCATTATGTGACAGCAGTATGCATGATAGCTTTCTTATCAATTGTTCGCTCCAAATTATCTGATCTGTATGAATGGTTACATTAGTGTAGAATATATCCAATGCCAATGTTTTTTTAGCTCTGCATTGTTCTTGTAAGTACATGTTGTCCTTTATCAGTGTACTTATAATGACAGGTAGTTGTTCATGTACCATCACTCTGCAGCTTATTTTCCTTTGCCCTCCATTTTCTACACATCAGATCTATATTTACTCTTACCATAAGGTTGGTACTGAAGAAGTTTACCTGTGCATTGCTCTTGGTTGTACCTTTTGCCTGTATCGCTGCACTTACATTTATAGCTACTTGGTTATGTAGCATCACTCTTCATCTTATCTTAAATATTCTCCATTTTTTCGTATATTATCACATCTATATTTACTCTTAACAAAATGTAGAATAAAGGCAATGCTTTTGAAGAAGATTATGTGGTAAACTTCTTGAATTGCCCCCCCCCATCAGCATGGACAAGGCCTTTATAGAGCCTGTCTTCACCAATAATGTAAGTTTGTCCATCTCAAGCCTTCAAACTTTGTTGTATATATTTGGTTAGGCATGACTGCAACAGCTGTTTATTTTTGGTGTTTGCATCAAATTGCTTGTTTAAAGTTTATTATATGTAGTTCATAAACAAAAGTTTGTCCTTTCTCAATTTAAGTTTTCAGTTGTACAACCAAGTTCCTTCTTCATACCATGTAAATTAAACTATACAGAGCAAGTGATCTTCTTTTGCACTGTATGTATGCTTCTGTTCTTCATCTGTAATATAGTGGTGTGGTGAACCTACCCACTACAGCACAATGTCATATTCTGCAATGTCTTAACTATGAAAAATGTCATATCATTCTACTATTATTTAAACTGTCTCTTTACTTGCCAATATGACATGGTATAAATTGACAGCACACTAACCATTGATACTTATGAGTTCTTGATCTGTAATCCAGTGGTGTCGTCAAGCTGCCAACTCCTTCACAATGTCATTTCCTACCATGTCTTGACCTGAACAATACCATATTGTGTTAATGCAAATTTAAACTGTGTCACTTTATTCGTCAGTAAGAAATGTGATGAATTGTCAGCACTGATACTTTTATGTGCAAAACATGTCATCTGTCTGCTTATTTATCTTTCAGAGTGAGGAAGATATAAGTGTTGAACAAGTGCAGCCTCATCATCTTGCTCAGCTGCTTGCGCTGCAGCTCCCCAGCAGGGCTAACCTTTCTTGAACTCTATTGAAGTGTTTTCGGTTTTGTATATTATTTTGTCAGCGTGTTTATTTGCACTGGTGGCGATCTTTGATGCCCAGTGTATGTAATCTGCTGTCTGCTTGTGCTTTATTATGATAGTGGCGAACTTTGATGCCCAGTGGATGTAATATGCCGTAATTTCTTTATTGTATAGTATAGGCTTTTTCTTATTCACGATGCTGCAGTTATTTTACTGTATATATATATATATCCTGTCTTCGCAGTAAACCGGCCAAACCGTAAAATTACAATACATAATCGGGCCGTCATGCAATCACGATGTAGGTTGGGCCTGAAACGTGTCGATCAGCTCACGGGCCGGCAGCAGCCCGAAATGAACCCCGGCCCATGATTGTGCGAATCAAATCACGGGCTTTTAACAGGGCAAAAAATTGTCTTGGTCCTTGTTTGGCCCAATCAGATATCGGCTGCGAGCAGGCCGGATGCAAACTGGGCCGTAGTTAGGCCCAACTATATGACGGGCTTTTAACAGGCTGAAATTAATATAGGGCCGAAATGTTAAACGGGCCCTTAACAGGACAAAACTAATATCAGGCTGAATTACTAAGTGGGCCTTTAGCAAGTGGGCCCAAAAGCATAGTGTCCAGTTGACGGGCCGAATCTGATATGGGCCATAATTAGGCCAAAACCTCTTAAAGGGTCGGACCTGATCTGGGCCGTAATTTGGCCCAGAACATGGTAGGCTTTTAACGGGCCGGAACTCATATGGGCCACTATTAGGCCCGGAGCGTGGCACACCATTAATAGACCGTATCAAATATGGGCTGGCATTTGGCCCAAAACATGGCAGCCAGTTAACGTGCCAGCCTACTAGGGTCCTCAAAATCTTGTGGGCCTACAGCTGGGCCGGCCCACTAATGTCGGTGAAATCTCGTGGGCCTTTAGCTGGGCCGGCCCATTATGATCCGCAAGAATTTTGTGGGCCTTTACCTGGGCCGGCCTATTATGGCACACAAAAATCTTGTGGGCATGTACCTGGGCCGGCCCATTATGGCCCGCAAAATCCTGTGGGCCTTTAGCTGGGCCAGCCCATTTTGGTCCGCAAAATCTCGTGGGCCTTTAGCTGGGCCGGCCCATTATGGTCCGCAAAATCTTGTGGGCCTTTAGTTTGGACGGCCCATTTAAACTTGTTGGGCCGTGCCACGTGTCGACGTATCATCGGCGCCTTCTGTCCAGTGAGTGGATGACATCTGTCCCGATGATGAGCCGACAAGTGTTTCCTCTAGCCAATGATGATTTTACACATGGAAAATCCCCATTGGTTGGGGCTGTTAACGGGTTATCGGATCCAAAACCCGACCCGATAGCTTAACGGTGTTCCGTCACGGTGGATGCCACGTGTCGGTCACCCTTGACGAAAGCACTTCTGTGACGCGATTTATCATCATGGAAGTGGACACTTCCGTGATGATAATTTTGGTAATATCATGGAACACTTCTATGACAACACAGGTATGACTATCTTGATTCTGTCATAAATTTGTCATGGATGTACATGCATGAAAAAAAAGCGACCTGCTGTGACAAACATGTATCATCACGGAAGTGTATTTTTTTGTAGTGTTTATCCTAAGAGGGAAAGGTGGTTTCTCAATATAGGCAGAAGGAACAACTGGATCAACATTATAAAGTATAGTTTCTTTTTTAACCGGTACCGGTTCTTTAATTTCTTCTTTAATAGGTGGATGATATTTAACCCACTTCTCTTTAGGGAGATCAACATGAGTAGCAAATGATTCACAAAAAGAGGCTACTATCTCAGAGTCAAGTCCACATTTAGTGCTAAAATTTTGAAAAGCATCGGTATCCATAAAAGATTTAACACAATCATACTTAAGTTAAATACCTGACTCTTTACCTTTGTCGAGTTCCCAATCTTCAGAGTTGCGTTTAATTTTTTCCAAAAGATCCCACCGGAATTCAATAGTCTTCTTCATAAAAGAACCAGCACAAGAAGTATCAAGCATGGTTTGATCATTACGAGAAAGCCGAGCATAAAAATTCTGGATAATAATTTCTCTTCAGAGCTCATGATTGGGGCATGAATATAACATTGACTTAAGCCTCCTCCAAGCTAGAGCGATACTTTCTCTTTCACGAGGCCAAAAATTATATATATAATTCCGATCACGATGAACTAGATGCATAGGATAAATTTTTTGGTGGAACTCCAATTTCAGACGATTCCAATTCCAAGATCCAATATCATCACATAGCCTATACCATGCCAATGCTTTTCCCTTCAAAGATAAAGGGAACACCTTCTTCGTAAATATATCTCCGGGTAAACCTGTAACCTTAAACAATCCACAAATTTGTTCTACATATATCAAGTGCATATCAGGATGTTCGATTCCATCTCCTGCATAAGTATTAGCTAGCAGTCGTTCTATCATACCCGAAGGAATTTGATATTCAATATGTTTAGTAGGTGCAGTAGGTTGAGGGGTAGATAATTGTGATTCCGGACGAGGTGAAGATACCCCGAAGAAACCCCGCAAAGGATTGTTTTCCATAGTAATAAGTGACAATAAATTTCAGTACACTATATAAATGTTTCCTTACCAAATTCCACTTACCAAAGGCGCTTCACCCCCCGGCAAGCCTCCAGAAAATAGCCTTGATGACCCACAATTATAGGGGATCAATTGTGGCTCTTTTTGATAAGTAAGAGTGTCGAACCCAACGGGGAGCAGAAGGAAATGACAACTAGTTTTCAGTAAGGTAATGTCTGCAAGTGCTGAAATTGTAAGTAGCAGAGTAGTTTGATAGCAAGATAATTTGTAACGAGCAAGTAACGATGGTAGTAGCAAAAGTGCAGAAAGGTAACCCAATCCTTTCGAGGCAAATGACAGGCCAAAACGGTCTCTTATGATAAGCAAAGCCTTCTTGAGGGTACATGGCAATTTCATCTAGTCACTTTCATCATGTTGGTTTAATTTGTGTTCACTACTTTGATAATTTGATATGTGGGTGGACCGATGCTTAGGTGTTGTTATTAGTTGAACAAACCTCCTACTGATGATTAACCATCTCGCAAGCATCCGCAACTACAAGAAAAGTATTAATAATAAATTCTAACCTTAGCATTAAACTTTTGGATCCAATCGGTCCCTTATGGAATAGCGCATAAACTAGGGTTTAAGCTTCTCTCACTCTTGCAACCCATCATCTAATTGCTACTCCACAATGCATTCCCTTAGGCCCAAATATGGTGAAGTGTCATGTAGTCGATGTTCACATGACACCACTAAGGGAATCACAACATACATACTATCAAAATACCGAACACATATCAAATTCACATGATTACTTGCAACATGATTTCTCCCGTGACCTCAAGAACGAAGTTAACTACTCACAAATGATAAACATGCTCATGATCAGAGGAGTATTAAATAGCATAATGGATCTGAACATATAATCTTCCACCAAATAAACCATATAGTAATCAACTACAAGATGTAATCAACACTACTAGTCACCAACAAGTACCAATCTATAGTTCCGGTAACAAGATTGAACAAAAGAGATGAACTAGGGTTTGAGAGGAGATGGTGTTGTTGAAGATGTTGATGGACATTGCCCTCCCCAAGATGGGAGAGTTGTTGGTTATGATGATGACGATGATTTCCCCCTCCGGGAGGGAAGTTCCCCCGGCGGAATCGCTCCGCCGGAGGGCAAAAGTGCTCCTGCCCAAGTTCCGCCTTGAGGTTGTGGCGCTTCATCACGAAACTCCCATCCTTATTTTTTCTAGGTCAAAATGAATTATATACCAAAAGATGGGCACCGGAGGTCGGTCGAGGAGGGCACAACCCACCAGGGCGCGCCTGGGCTCCCTGGCGCACCCAGGTGGGTTGTGCTCACCTGGTGGGCCCCTCTGGTGGTTATTTTATCCAATAATTCTTAAATAATCCATAAAAAATCTCTGTGAAGTTTCAGCTTGTTTGGAGTTGTGCAGAATAGGTGGCCTGACGTAGCTTTTCCAGGTCTAGATTTACAGCTGCCAGAATTCTCCCTCTTGGTGTCTACCTTGCAAATTATGAGAGAAAAGGCATTAGAATTACTCCAAAAAGCATTATTATGGATAAAAACATTATAAATAACAGTAAGAAAAGATGATGCAAAATGGACATATCACTATTCTTCTTGCAGTTCCCCTTCTTCCCTTCGCCCTTTTTCTTGAAACTAGTCGTCTTGTTAACCATCAACACTTGATGCTAATTCTTGATTTCTACCTCCACAGCCTTTAGCATCGCGAAGAGCTCGGGAATTGTCTTTTCCATCCCTTGCATATTATAGTTCATCACGAAGCCTTCATAGCTTGGTGGCAGTGATTGAAGAACTCTGTCAATGACACTATCATCAGGTAGATTAACTCCCAGCTGAGTCAAGTGGTTACGGTACCCAGACATTCTGAGTATGTGTTCACTGACAGAACTGTTCTCCTCCATTTTGCAGCTATAGAACTTGTTGGAGACTTCATATCTCTCAACTCGGGCATTTGCTTGAAATATTAACTTCAACTCCTGGAACATCTCATATGCTCCATGACGTTCAAAATGTCTTTGAAGTCCCGATTCTAAGCCGTAAAGCATGCACACTGAACTATCGACTAGTCATCAACTTTAGTCTGCTAGACGTTCATAACGTCCGGAGTTGCTCCTGTAGCGGGTCTTGCACCTAGCGGTGCTTCCAGGACATAATTCTTATGTGCAGAATTGAGGATAGTCCTCAATTTATGGACCCAGTCCATGTAGTTGCTACCATCATCTTTCAACTTAGCTTTCTCTAGGAACGCATTAAAATTCAAGGGAACGGTAGCACGAGCCATTAATCTACAACAACATAGATATGCAAGAAAAACTATCAGTACTAAGTTCATGATAAATTAAAGTTCAATTAATCATATTACTAAAGACTCCCACTTAGATAGACATCCCTCTAGTCATCTAAATGATCACGTGATCCATATCAACTAAACCTTGTCCAATCATCATGTGAGATGGAGTAGTTTTCAATGGTGAACATCTCTATGTTGATCATATCTACTATATGATTCACGTTCGACCTTTTGGTCTCAGTGTTTTGAGGCCTTATCTACATATGCTAGGCTCGTCAAGTTTAGCCCGAGTATTCTGCATGTGCAAAACTGGTTTGTACCCGTTGTATGTGAACGTAGAGCTTATCACACCCGATCATCACGTGGTGTCTCGGCACGACGAACTGTAGCAAAGGTGCAAACTCAGGGAGAACACTCATACCTTTAAATTTAGTGAGGGATCATATTATAATGCTACCGCCATACTAAGCAAAATAAGATGCATAAAAGATAAACATCACATGCAATCAAAATATGTGACATGATATGGCCATCATCATCTTGTGCCTTTGATCTCCATCTCCAAAGCATTGTTATGATCTCCATTCTCACCGGCTTGACACCTTGATCTCCATCGTAGCGTCATTGTCATCTCGCCAACTATTTCTTCTACGACCATCGCTACCGCTTAGTGATAAAGTAAAGCAATTACATGGCGATTGCATTTCATACAATAAAGCAACAACCATAAGGCTCCTGCCAGTTGCTGATAACTTCTACAAAATATGATCATCTCATACAACAATTTATATCACATCACGTCTTGACCATATCACATCACAACATGCCCTGCAAAACAAGTTAGACCTCCTCTACTTTGTTGTTGCAAGTTTTACGTGGCTGCTACAGGCTTCTAGCAAAACCGTTCTCACCTACGCATCAAAACCACAACGATTTTTCGTCAAGTGTGTTGTTTTAACCTTCAACAAGGACCAGCCGTAGTCAAATTCGATTCAACTAAAGTTAGAGAAACAGACACCCGCCAGCCACCTATGTGCAAAACACATCGGTAGAACCGGTCTCATGAACGTGGTCATGTAATGTTGGTCCGGGCCGCTTCATCCAACAATACCGCTGAATGAAAATAAGATGTTGGTGGTAAGCAATATGACTATTATCGCCCACAACTCTTTGTATTCTACTCGTGCATATCATTTACGCATAGACCTGGCTCTGATACCACTGTTGGGGAACATAACATGCAATTTCAAAAAAATTCCTACGATCACGCAGATCTATCTAGGAGATGCATAGCAATGAGAGGGGAGAGTGTGTCCACGTACCCTCGTAGACCGAAAGTGTAAGCATTAGGTTAACGCGGTTGATGTAATCGAACGTCTTCACGATCCAACCGATCTTAGTACCAAACGTACGACACCTCCGTGTTCAGCACAGGTTTAGCTCGATGATGTCCCTCGAACTCTTGATCCAGCAGAGGGTCGAGGGAGAGTTCCGTCAGCATGACGGCGTGGTGACGGTGATGGTGATGTGATCCGCGCAGGGCTTCACCTAAGCACTACGACGCTATGACCGGAGGAGTAAACTGTGGAGGGGGGGCACCGCACACGGCTAAGAGAACTGTGGATGAGGGAAAGGGAAAGGGGGGTCGCGCACCCTCCTCCTTGTCCTATTCGGACTCCCTAGGAGGGGGTCGCGTGCCACCCCTCCCCCCCTGCGGGCTTCCCTCTCTCTCCCTTAGGCCAATGTAGGCCCAACACTTCCCCGTGGGGTTTCGGTAACCCCTCGGTACTTCGGAAAAATACCCGAATCATTCGGAACCATTCTGATGTCCGAATACTACCTTCCAATATATGAATCTTTATCTCTCGGCCATTTCGAGACTCCTCGTCATGTCCGTGATCTCATCCCGGACTCCGAACAAAATTCGGTCACCAAAACACATAACTCATAATACAAATCGTCATCGAACGTTAAGCGTGCGGACCCTGCGGGTTCGAGAACTATGTAGACATGACCGAGACACATCTTTGGTCAATAACCAATAGAGGAACCTAGATGCTCATATTGGTTCCTACATATTCTATGAAGATCTTTATCGGTCAAACCGGAATAACAGCATACGTTATTCCGTTTGTCGTCGGTATGTTACTTGCCCGAGATTCGATCGTCGGTATCATCATACCTAGTTCAATCTCATTACCAGCAAGTATCTTTACTCGTTCCGCAATGCATCATCCCGTAACTAACTCATTAGTCACATTGCTTGCAAGGCTTATAGTGATGTGCATTACCGAGAGGGCCTAGAGATACCTCTCCGATACTCAGAGTGACAAATCCTAATCTCGATCTACGTCAACCCAACAAACACCTTTGAAGACACCTCTAGAGCATCTTTATAATCACCCAGTTACGTTGTGACGTTTGATAGCACATAATGTGTTCCTCTGGTATTCGGAAGTTGCATAATCTCATAGTCGGAGGAATATGTATAAGTCATGAAGAAAGCAATAGCAATAAATCTTAACGATCATTATGCTAAGCTATGGGACTTGTCCATCACATCATTCTCTAATGATGTGACCCCGTTCATCAAATGACAACACATGTCTATGGTTAGGAAACTTAACCATCTTTGATTAACGAGCTAGTCAAATAGAGGCATACTAGGGACACTCTGTTTGTCTATGTATTCACACATGTACTAAGTTTCCGATTAATACAATTCTAGCATGAATAATAAACATCTATCATGATATAAGAAAATATAAATAATAACTTTATTATTGCATCTAGGACATATTTCCTTCACAAACCACCTCAAACTTGATAAAGTTACATGAGGTCTCTAGACCACCCAATGACTACTATTGCAGTCAGAACAAGCGCCGACCAATGTTGTCACCTCTCCCCTACGAGAGACGGCTTGACCTTCAAGATACATTATAGCCGGGAACTCTTAGTGCATGTGCCCCTAAAGACCAACACCCTGGATGTAGCGACCAGACCTCAAACAGTCTGATCTCTGTGCTCCGATGTCATCCCTGGATCAGTAATGCTGACACCACACAGTACTTGGAGGATTTATAGCAGAGTAGCAATCACACACTTATTACATCGAGTGTCTCAAAAGAGAACTTATTACAATAATATGGCTTAAGGCCATCTAATAACGATAACAGCGGAAGGCTTGGAAGATAAGTGAGTCCATCAACTCCAACGGCATCACCAACGGCATCACTGAGTATAGAACCACGACCTAAAACTCCTTAATCGTCGTCTGAAAAGTGCAACATTAACGTTGCAGCCCGAAAACGGGTCAGCACATGGAATATGCTGGCAAGGTAACACATAGAGAGTAATGGAATGAAACAGCTATACTATATGCATATTTGGCTGGTGGAAAGCTCTATGGTTACAGTTTTGCGTAAAGCCAATTTTTCCCTACTTCAAAGGAATATAAATTATTTATTACTATCATGGTGGTTGTTAAACATTGAGAATGGTTGACAGCATTCTCAATCCCAATTAAGCATCATCATTAAACATAACCCAACAAAATTAATTTAGAGTAACATGTTGAGATTCACATGATAATCCAGGTACTAGATACTCAAGATGTCCATAACCGGGGACACGGCTAACCATGATTAGTTTGTTACACTCTGCAGAGGTTTGCGCACTTTTCCCCACAAGACTCGATCGCCTCCGTTTGGTTTCTCGCACTACATGGTGTTTGAGAAGACGGATGACCGAGACATAGTCTTTCAGAAGCGCTAGCACCTTACGATCGGGTAGACCGTACCACCTACATCCCCTACATCTGCTAGTCTACCACTGTAAGAGTTCGCACAACTTAGTCAACTATGCTAGAGCCCATAATAGCTTGTGGCTGCACACGGAAGTTTCTAGTATGAATAGTCTCATGATCCCTTTGAGCCTGGGTGGCGGTCCAAAAGAAAACAGGCAAGTCCTGGAATACCAGGTGCCTCAATCCACCCAGATGTGTGTTTAAGTTGCCACCTTAGATAAACCATTAATTAATCTCACATCTGTCATGGATATCACTCACCCAATCCACGTCTACTAGCATAGCATGGCATAATAAGCAAACGTAGAAGTAACTCCCAAAGGTTTGATAATAAACAGGTAATAGGTACTACCTCATCTACTTCCCATCCCACAATTTAATTAGATCCTAATCATGCAATGTGTGAGGATTGATCTAATGCAATAAAACTGGTAGTAGAAAAGGTATGATCAAAGTGTTACTTGCCTTGCTGATGATCCGCGAAAACCTAGATTCGAAGTAATAGGCGGCGCACTCCGGGTATTCTATCGCAGACAAACAAACAAGCATACAATAAGTACTCATCTAATGCACAGGTAAAACTCAAATAAGAGATCTAACCAGAAGGTTCAACTTAAGAACTCCGGTTGGCAAAAGAATCAAATCGAACGAAGCAACGAAAGTCAAACGGCGAAAGAAAACAACTTGTTCTAGTAATCTGGATCTAGGGCAAATTTTACAGTAGCAAAATCTTGTTTAAGTTGGTTAAACGGATAGAGGGTTTCGAGACGAAATCTAGGCGCTTGAATCGCCTGATTCCGATAAACGAGCGAAAAGTTATACTAAAACGAAAATCAGATCAGGAATCGCGATCGGAAAAATCGCGGATTTAATCCGAGAAAAAGAGAAAAGAAAACAATGAACGGATTAACGACCGAACGTTCGTTATCCAGATCTAAACGATGAACGTGTTCGTTTAAACAAACAAACGAGCAAACACTCGCTATTTAACCTAAACCGAAAAAAAAGATCTAAAAAAACGAAAACTAAAAAAAACCGAAAAAAAAACCAACAGAAAACCGTTCCGTTTTCTAAAGAAAACCGGCGGCGCGGACTACGAGGCGACGGCGAACCTCGGCGGACGTGCGGTGGGGAGGCGGCTCCGGCGGGCGATGCGGCGGGGCGGCAACGGCGCGACGGGGCGGCGGCGGCGGCGTGGCGGGGCGCAGGCGGCGGCGCGCTAGGGCGGTGGCGGCGGGTGCGGGGGCTGGGGCGGGCGCTGGCTAGGGTTCCCCCCCCCCCCGGGGTGGGCCGGCTTATAAAGCCCCTACGGGCCGGGAGTCCTAGACGGACACGGCCCGTAGGTCGGTTCCCTTTTTTTTAAATAGTTACGCTCGGAAGAAAAATAAAAATAAATACTAAACGGACTCCAAAAATCCCGAAATAAATTTTGCCGGGCTTCTAAAGTCAAGCCCGACAAAGTAAACATTTATTTTGGCCCTAAATGCAATTTTGAAAAATGCACATTTTTCCTAAATTCAAATAAAACACCGAAAAACTCCAAAATAAAATCTTATTTGATTTTATTATTAAATCCTCAATATTTCTTTATTTTGGGAAAGTCATTTTATTCCCTCTCTCATATTTTTGTAATAGGAATAGTTGATGATAAAATAAATAAAATCAAATGATCCTATTCTCAAAATTTGAGAAAACTCAAATATGAAAATAACGAAATCCCCAACTCTCTCTGTGGGTCCTTGAGTTGCGTAGAATTTCTAGGATCAACCAAAATGCAAAAATAAAATATGATATGCAATGATGATCTAATGTATAACATTCCAAATTGAAAATTTGGGATGTTACAAACCTACCCCCCTTAAGATGAATCTCGCCCTCGAGATTCGGGTTGGCTAGAAAATAGGTGAGGGTGGTCTTTGAGCAAATCTTCCTCTCGTTCCCAGGTGGCTTCATCATCTGAGTGGTGGCTCCACTGAACTTTGCAAAACTTGATAACTTTGCTGCGGGTAACTCGGCTGGCAACCTCGAGGATCTTAACTGGTTTCTCCTCGTAGGTCAAATCGTTATCCAACTGAATAGTTTCCAAAGGCACTGTATCTCTCAACGGTATGTCAGCCATCTCCGCGTGACACTTCTTCAACTGAGTAACGTGGAACACATCATGCACTCCTGACAATCCTTCGGGCAATTCCAACTTGTAGGCCACTTCTCCCATACGCTCCAAAACTCGATATGGTCCTACAAATCGTGGCGCTAACTTCCCTTTAACTCCAAAACGCTTTGTTCCCCGAACTGGAGATACTCGAAGGTAAGCTCTATCTCCGACTTCGTAAACTGTCTCCTTGTGTTTAGAATCTGCATAACTTTTCTGTCTGGACTGGGCTACCTTGAGCCTATCGCGAATCAATTTCACCTTCTGTTCAGACTCTTTAATCAAGTCAGATCCAAACAACTGGCGGTCTCCAACTTCGTCCCACGACAGCGGTGTCCTGCACCTACTTTCATACAAAGCTTCGAAAGGGGCCATCTTCAAACTAGTTTGGTAACTGTTGTTGTAAGAGAACTCGGCATATGGCAGATTGTCGTCCCAACTAGATCCATAATCTAGTGCACAAGCTCTCAGCATATCCTCCAAAATCTGATTGACTCTCTCGGTCTCTCCATCTGTCTATGGATGAAAAGTTGTACTGAATTCTAGCCTGGTACCCAAAGTTTCGTGCAACTGCTTCCAGAACTTTGAGGTAAACTGGGTTCCTCTATCTGATACGATACTCCTCGGAACTCCATGCAGACATACTATTCTGGTCATGTATATCTTTGCCAACTTAGCACTGGTATAAGTGGTCTTTACTGGGATGAAATGAGCTACTTTCGTCAATCGATCAACTACAACCCAAATTGAGTCATAGCCTGAACGAGTCCTGGGCAAACCCGTGATAAAATCCATGCCTAACTTATCCCACTTCCATTCGGCTATCGGCAATGGTTGTAACAATCCTGCTGGCTTCTGATGCTCTGCCTTTACTCTCTGGCATACATCACAAACTGCTACATACTCCGCTATATCCTTCTTCATTCCGGTCCACCAGAAAATATCCTTCAAATCCAAATACATCTTGGTATTTCCCGGGTGAATCGAATACGGTGAATCGTGTGCCTCTTGCAAAATCAACTTCCTGATCTCCGGGTTATTGGGCACATAAACACGGTCTTCAAACCATAGGGTATCGTGCTCATCCTCACGAAATCCTTTAGCTTTTCCTTTGCTCAGTTTCTCCTTTATAGCGGCAACCTCTTTGTTAGTCTTCTGAGCTTCCCTGATACTATCCATCAAAGTTGACTGAATCTCCAATGCTGCTACATAGCCTCTCGGAACTATTTCCAAACATAGTTCACGAATATTTTCTGCTAACTCCTTGGGTATTTCTCCCGTCATTAACGTATTGACATGGCTCTTACGGTTTAATGCGTCAGCTACTACATTAGCCTTTCCGGGATGATAATGTAATTTCAAATCATAATCTTTGATAAGCTCCAACCATCTCCTGTCACATCCCTAGTTCTGGTATGACCTAGGCTAGCTAGTCATGTGTGCATCATGTTTAAATTTCATTTAACTTTGAAATGGGGATTGTGAAACCCTCAGAAATCATTTCTGGAAATGACCCAGATAAAAATTTCTCCAAAAAGGTCCAAGAAAATGTTCATGTTGCTCTCTGAAAATATTGGACAGAGATAAAAATCAAACCAATATCTTTAGGAGCTCATAAGTATTTATTTTGGGCATTTGGAATTAATCCAGTAATTATTTGCGTTGGATAAATATTTTATTATATATAAAATATTGTCCAATAATTCTGAATTTTGGTGAGGGGCTTTGGAGTGGTCCAACTAGTCCCTACTAAAATTTACAGAATAAAATAAAATAATTTATATATGAAAAATGATCAGAAAAATTCAATCTATCCATCTGTACCATTTTCATGCATGACAACCCAACCTATACATGCTGTATATATGAAAATACACTTATGGCATATTTAAGAGCTTATTTTGGAGTTGCATTTGAACCCTTGGTTCAAATGGACCTCAACTAAATAAATGCTAGATGCATTAACTCAAACAACATCACATACTCATGCCATGTTCATGCATCATATTGTTGCATATGCTTGTGTTTGATTTCCGTCACCGTTCCTTCTCGATAGGTCCTGCTCCGGAGAGTGTTCGAGAGTATCTGTCGGAGGAGCAGTGCCCCCCTGTTGATCTACCAGGCAAGCAACCCCCCCTGTTCATTCCGATAAAATCCTACTCTCTCGCTCCTGCTCTCATTTATTGCATTAGGACAACAACGATTCAACTGCTACTTTATGCTACGGTAGTTGAACCCATTCCTCTGCATGACCTGTCATTGCCACAGTAAATAGTTAAAACCCACTAGCATGTGTAGGAGTTGTTTGAGCCATGTTGTGTTCCTACCATGCCATGCCTGCTATTGCTTAGAGTTGTGTCAGGTCTGATTCATCGGGAATGAATTGGAGTGTTATGATATGTTTTGGTGCTGAGAGTTAAGCGTGTGAACACGATTTGGTAAAGGTAGCGGTGAGAGGCCATGTAGGAGTACATGGTGGGTTGTCTCATTGGGACCGTCCTTAAGAACTGAGTTCTGTGTAAGTTGTCCAATGACTAGCTACTACCACACATTGGGCTCCGGGCGCTCCAAGCTCTCTCGGCTTATTAACCGCCTTGATCTCTGTCCAGGAGTTGCAAATAGTTTCTGGTGTTTGTAGGTAGTGCTATTTTTCTACCGAGTGGCACCCGGCAGGGTGGGCTCGGGACAGACTAGGCACAGGTGGCACGGTGTACCAAGTGGCACCCGGATGGTGGGCTTGGGAACCCTGCTCACATCGTTTGGGGCCGTGAGCGACACCCCGGCCGGATCTCCTTGCGGATGGAACCCACATAGGTGATAAACCTGGACTAGAGTCTTGCGTGGTTAGTCAGGTCGTGGCCGACACCCTCGCCAGGCTTCCGCTTGAAGGTTGCCGAGATACATGACGTGTATATGGTGATAAGTGGTGAGAGCGTGTGTGAAGAAGTACACCCCTGCAGGGTTATCATGATCTATTCGAATAGCCGTGTCCTCGGTTATGGACTTCTTGGATGCTTACGTGGTACATAGACAACTTAAAGTGGATACTCTAAAATTCTCAAGACAAGTGTGAGTGCTATGGATGGCCTTCTCGTAGGAGAGACGAGGATGAATCCATACTAGTGTATTGATGTGGTGATTAGTGGACTTGTGTGCGCTGCCTCACCTCGAAGAAGTTTCTCATTGTCGTAGAACAGGATAGCCACTGAGTCAAAGCTGGCTTGCTGAAGCTAAACCCAACATTACCTTCTTGATACAAATGCATGTATGATAGGATCTGACGTAAGTCTTTTTGAGTACCTTTGTACTCACGTTTGCTTTATTTATGTTTTACAGATGAGACATCTGTCTCACTAGTAGTACCGCTTGGACTTTGATGAATAGCTAGTTACCTCAGCTACGATCTTGTACCTTAGAGGGACTTGTAGATAGTCAGGCTTCTCGGCCTTTTTCTTTTGTAGTTGTCTGTACTCAGACATGTAATGCTTCCGTTGCTTGTATGCTCTAAATGATGGGTCATGTGACCCCTGTTTGTATTTTTGCTATGTGGCTCTTCTGAGCCTTTATCTATATGAGTTGCGTTATGTTGTGATGCCATGTTGTACATCACATACTTGCATGTTATGCGTACGTGTGACGTGTATTGCTATGTGTGGGATCCAACAATCTAGTTGTTTGTCCTTGGCAGCCTCTCTTATGGGGAAATGTAGTCTAGTGCTTCCTTGAGCCATAGTAGTCCACTACAGCCCGGTTCACCGGAGTCCTGCTAGCCCAACACTACTGCTCAGAACACTTGACTGGTCGACATGTGTTCCACTTCGTTCCTATGTCTGTCCCTTCGGGGAAATGTCACGCGGTGACTTCCAGAGTCCTTTTAGCCCAGTGCTATAGCCCGGATTCATACGCTGTTGACCGACATGCTCGATGTGATTCATGTATGCCTGTCTCCATAGGTCTGTGCCGCTTTGGGTTCACGACTAGCCATGTCGGCCCGGGTTCTCTGTCATATGGATGCTAGCGACACTATCATATACGTGAGCCAAAAGGCGCAAACGGTTCCGGGCCATGGTAAGGCGACACCCGTGGGGATACCGTGCATGAGGCCGCAAAGTGATATGAGGTGTTACATGCTAGATCGGTGTGACTTAGAATCAGGGTCCCGACATCTCCTTTGTCTGAGATTCAACTCCTTCTGTGTGAAAATGTACTTCAAGCTCTTATGATCCGTGTACACCTCACAATGGTTTCCAATGAGGAAATGTCTCCATGTTTTCAAAGCATGCACTACGGCTACTAACTCCAAATCATGCGTAGCATAATTCAACTCATGGGGCTTCAGTTGTCTTGAGGCATATGAAACAACTCTCCCTTCCTGCATAAGTACTGCTCCAAGTCCTCGACGTGAAGCGTCGCAGTACACCTCATAATCTTTGGTCTGGTGTGGCAAAATCAACACTGGTGAGGTAACCAAGCGTTTCTTCAACTCCTGAAAACTAGCCTCACACTCCTCTGTCCATATGAACTTGGTATCTTTCTTCAACAACTCAGTCATTGGGTTCGCAATCTTTGAGAAATTCTCAATAAATCTCCGGTAGTATCCTGCGAGTCCAAGAAAACTCCAGATCTCTCCAACTGTTGTTGGGGCTTCCCACTTGGTCACGGTTTCAACTTTAGCGGGATCTACTGCTATACCCTCTCCGGATATAACGTGTCCGAGGAATCCTACTTCTTTCAACCAAAACTCACATTTGCTGAACTTGGCATATAATTGGTGTTCTCTTAGCTTTCCAAGTACCAAACGCAAATGCTCCTTATGTTCCTCTTCATTCTTCGAATAAACCAGGATATCATCAATGAACACTACGACGAACTTATCCAAAAACTCCATAAACACTTTGTTCATCATGTTCATAAAGTAGGCAGGCGCGTTAGTCAGACCAAATGACATAACAGTATACTCATACAGCCCATACCTGGTGGTAAAAGCTGTCTTCGGAATATCCTGTTCCCGAATCTTCAACTGGTGGTATCCTGATCGCAGATCGATCTTGGAAAATACCTTAGCTCCTTGCAATCAATCAAACAGATCGTTGATCATTGGTAGTGGGTACTTGTTCTTGATCGTTACTTCATTCAATCCTCGATAATCAACAACCATCCTTAATGATCCATCCTTCTTCTCCACTAGAAGTACTGGTGATCCCCAAGGTGAAGAACTTGGGTGAATATATCCCTTATCCAGTAACTCCTTAATCTGCTTCTTAATTTCCACCAAATCCTTTGCTGGCATCCTGTAAGGTCTCTTTGATATTGGCCCAGTGTCGGGCAATAGCTCAATCAAGAACTCAATATCTCTATCCGGTGGCATGCCTAGCAACTCTTCTGGAAATACATCAGGGAAATCCCTTACCACTGGTACTTCCTCCTGCACAACTCTTGTTAGGCAATTTACTTGGGTCCTCTTTGGCACATGCCGGGATACATACTTGATCCTTCTCCCTTCTGGTGTGGTAAGCAAAATTGACTTACTAGCACATTCAATACTCCCTTCATACTTTGATAACCAATCCATGCCTAATATCACATCCAATCCTTGAGATTCCAATACTATTAGGTCTGAGGGAAAAACATAGTTACCAATCCTTAATGGTAACCGATCACACCATAGACTAGCCACAAACTCTGCTCCGGGCGAGGTTACTAACATGGGTGACCTAAGGGCTTGGGTTGGTAGGTTATACTTATCCACAAATCCCCTTGAGATGTATGAATGCGATGCACCAGTATCAAAAAGAACGAGTGCAGTAAATGACTTAACCAAAAACTTACCTATTACTGCATCGGGCTGGGCTTCAACCTCCTCCACGCTAACGTGGTTCACCTGTCCCCTGTTGAAAGGGTTCGGTTTCTTCCCATAACTTCCATTGCCATTTTGGCCTTCAGGACATTCATTGGCATAATGTCCGGTCTTCTGGCACTTAAAACAAGTGACTTGGCTCAAGTCCTTCTTGGCTGGGGTCGAGGGGTTGGTGCGGTTCTGGCCGTTGCTTCCTCCATTGCCATTACCATTCTTGGTGCCATTATGATTATGCGAGCTACCTCCTCCATGGGTATGCTGAAAATGCCCTCCTGGTCTAAGGGTAAAACGTGGCTTCTGTTGAGCTCCTGAATTGTACTTTCCTTGTCCATACTTCCTCTTGCGGTTCTCAATCTGTTGTTGCTTCCCTTCAATCGTAAGAGCACGATCTACCAACTCCTGGTAGTTATTGAAGGTGGCTACCATCAACTGCATGCTCAACTCATCATTCAGTCCTTCCAAAAACTTCTCTTGTTTAGCTGCATCCGTAGCGACGTCATCTGGGGCATAACGTGCTAACTTACTAAATTCCTCCACGTACTGGCCAACTGTCCTTCCTCCTTGGCGCAAGTTGCGAAACTCACGCTTCTTCATGGCCATAGCTCCTGCTGAAACATGGGCAGTACGGAAAGCCTGCTGAAACTGGTCCCATGTGATAGTGTCGACTGGGAAAGTGGCTGTAAAATTCTCCCACCATGATGCTGTGGGTCCTTCTAACTGATGTGTGGCAAACTTCACCTTCTCCGCATCTGTGCATCCCGCTGTGGTCAACTCCCTAGCTGTCTTGCAGAGCCAATCATCTGCTACTATCGGCTCAGTGCTACTGGAAAACACCGGCGGATTTAGCCTAAGAAAACGGGCTAAGTGGTCAACAGGTGGTGGTGGTGGTGGGTTGTTGTTGTTGTTCCCCTGATTCTGATTCTGGACTAGCAATTGCATCAATGTGTTCTGCTGCTGGATCAACTGGGTGAGCTCCGGTGGGAAAGCAAAACCGGGGTCACGTCCCGGAGGCATCTGAGGGTTTAGAAAAGATGAGATGTAAGAATAGAGGGGGTCTAAAGAGAAAACACTACCCATATGCACATGAGGCAAAAGCAAACAATTCACTTCATTCAATCAAACAAGATCATACAATCGATCTAACTATCGCAAAAGTTCTCGGGCTACTATATTTACATGGTGGACTACTACTATTGATGAGGTGGTCTACTAGAAATATTCTTCGGTCGTTGACTCCATAATATCTGCTCCAGCTTCATCAACATAGTCATCATCGCTACTATCTGCTTCCGAGTCGGTGCTGTCGATGATGATGTAGTCTTCCGGGCTGATCTCCTTGGGTTCTTCGTCTTCATCTACGGGTGTCGGGCCTCCCATAAATATTCCAATCTTCTTGATCAGGTCGTCATTCTTCTCCACCAATACTTCAGTTTCCTCTTCATAATCTTCACGTGTAGCCTTGAGTTCTTCCTCCAGTTCCTTGATTCTAGTCTTAGCCTTCTTTAGATCTATTATGTCGGCGCACATCTGGTTCTCCTATCGTCGAATGTGCTGGTTTAGCTCCTAGATAAAAGCTGCAATTGATCTATCCTTCCTGGTGCTGATCATCTCCCAGTGTTCATCTCGGTGCCCACAAATCTGGTAGATAGTATCCTTGAGATCCTTGCGGTAGACTTCTCCAATGCGTCCCATGGCGATTTGAGCTGCCATGCTCTTTCCTAGACTCCAAGTTGGTGCATCAAAAGAAAACTCTATGGGCTCAGTGACTGGCATGAACGTTCTTCCTGTAACTTGAACTTGAATCATCCAGCGCTCTTCTTCAGGTAAAATGGCGTTGTAGGTTCCCGTGAAGCTTGGTACTCCTATGTTCAGGTATCTAGTGACTTCCTTCAAGTGACGTCCAAAGGGTGTATCTTCATCCGGTTGTGTGAACTTGTTCCTTGCATCCTCCATCCTAAAGAGTAGAAAAGATGAGAAGTCAGAAGAGAAGAGAGTGATCTAGGTCTGTAGCTTAGTGGTCGTGTCCTACAGTCAGCGTGTGCTCTGATACCATCTCTGTAGCGACCAGACCTCAAACAGTCTGATCTCTGTGCTTCGGTGTCATCCCTGGATCAGTAATGCTGACACCACACAGTACTCGGAGGATTTATAGCAGAGTAGAAATCACACACTTATTACATCGAGTGTCTCAAAAGAGAACTTATTACAATAAATATGGCTTAAGGCCATCTAATAACGATAACAGCGGAAGGCTTGGAAGATAAGTGAGTCCATCAACTCCAACACTGGTAGAAAAAGGGCCTATAGTCCCGGTTCGTAAGGGCCTTTAGTCCCGGTTCAGGAACCGGGACTAAAGTGTCGGTACTAATACCTCCCCCCTTTAGTCCCGGTTCAATCCTGAACCGGGACTAAAGGCCCTCCACGTGGGCAGTGCGCAGAGCCCAGTCAGGAGACCCTTTGGTCCCGGTTGGTGGCACCAACCGGGACCAATAGGCGTCCACACGTTAGCACTTCTGTGGCTGGGGTTTTTGTTTTTTTTTAAAGGGGGGGGTTGGGGGTTTTGGGGGGTTAATTTAGGTGTTTCATATATTGTGTTAGCTAGTTATAATTAATAGAGAGAAGTGTCCTCTGTTATGTCCGTGCTTGGTCGACGCTACGTACTATACATACATATATAGAGAGGACTAGACACGCTAGCTAGCTAGTAAGCAAACGAAGGAAACAGAAGATCGTCATGAACATATATGCATATATACAGAGAGAAGTGATATCGACCACCTCTCCTTCTCCGAGAGATTGGTCGAACAACAAGTTCTCGTATATCTATCTGACACTACCGGCTACATATATACAATAATTATCTCTTACAAATATAATCATACGGACTCAGGGTCCACATAGAATTCTCCGTCTTCAGGGATCACGTGGTCAAGAAAGAATGCCGCCAATTCCTCTTGAATTGCTCGCATGCGAGCTGGTGCTAGGAGTTCATCCCGCTTCCGAAACATCTAATTTGAAGAAGGGGGTCAATACATATATATATAAATGAATGAAACTCAACACAAATGATGGTAATAAAATAAAATTGTGAATGTTGTTATTTACGTACTTCATATTGTTCGTTAGAGTACCCGCCCCGCTCACAGGTCGTGTGGCGGATGGACTCGCAGATGTAGTATCCACAGAAATCATTCCCTTGTTCCTGCCACAACCACTTTACAAGAAATAGAGGTCAATCAAACTGATAAGCAAGAATGCTAAATGGTATTGATGAAACTAGCGCTTGAATCACTAGGAGATGCGCGGAACATGCTACTATAGTACTTACTTTCGGGTGTCTAAATTCCAGCTCCTTCGGCAGTCCCGGAACTGTTTTGGTGAATTTTCTCCAAACCCTGCCGGACAAAGAAAACAATTACTTGATATCAGGAAATGAACAAAGTTGCTGATATGGTGGATAATGATCGATTTAACTTACTTCTTGAGGATTTCAGTCATGTCCGCATACTCCTTGGGATCTTTTCGTTTAGAGTCCAAGACGGTTACTACTCCCTGCTCAAGCTTAATCTCTAGGAGAATATAGTGGTAACTGCACACACATGCATAACTCATGAATTACATTACTATAACCTTGACTAATATATAAGGGAAACCGAATACGCACAAGACAGTAACACTCACCTGAAGTTGTAAGGAAAGAGTATTATATCTTTGTTTTGATTTATTACGAACGATCATAGCAAGCTGGCCTCGGTAGCTGCGGCATGAAGTTTAACTTGAGTTGCATCTATGAGATGTGTGTTAATGAACCCAATATCACCGACTTGTCTTTTCTTCAATTCCGCGATCTTCAATCTGCATAATATAGCGAGGATGATTATAAATACATGCAATGAAAGAGCTAAGCTATATAGAGAAACTTAATGACAGAAGTAGTACTACTTACAGACAGTAGCAGGCGACCGTTGTTTTATCGAGGGCCAATTGATTGAAAAACTGATAGAACTCCTCAAATGGAACAGGCAACAGATCAATTCCAACGAGGTCATTCTCCTTTTTAACTTTCACATACAAGCTACTCCTCCCCCCAGAGTCTCTGCAGATTTTCAAGTACCAATCATGCAATCTTCGCATCATCATTGATAGAGATCTTTCATCTTTGACGAGAGGCTTCCCGTACTCGTATCTTTGTATCTGCACCTCCATGGGTTCATAATGTACTTCGTCGGGCAGGTAATCTGCAAGATTGCTATAACCGGGCACCATCCTCGGATCATTATCGACGTTGTGGCTAGGCACCTTGAGCGGGGGGCACGATTGCTTTGCTTGTTCGCCGAGCTGGGCAATTTGTTTCCCAGCTCGTCGTTCTTTCAGCCTTTGATCACTGACAGTACTTCCCGACCGCTCCGCTTCGGCAAATTCCTTTCCAATAATGCGGTCATAGTTTCCTTTCGGCGAATCAGACTTCGGTGGTTTTGTCAGGGCAGCCAGAGTGCGCTTCACTTTCACCCAATCTACCTTCTCCTCCGGAGGTGGATGTTTCTTTGCTTTCACCCCTTCAAAGAATTTCTTCACTTCTTCTCGCGCGATCTCGGCGTTCTCCTCCTGGGTCCTCTCGTATGGTAACTTCTCTGGAGTCTTCAGAGAAGGACCGAATCTGTATGTCCTCCCGCCTCTGGTTGTACTGCTAGACGCCGACCGAGCAGACGTAGCGGTTGTCTTCTTTACTTGCTTAAGAGGCGGAGGAGAAGGACTACGACGCGCCGGAGCAGCTGGAGCGGCGGCAGGTCTCTTCCGCCCTTGCTGACGAGGCGGAGAAGGAGGAGGCTGGCTGCTAGGGCGCGTCGGCGCAGGCGGAGAAGGAGGCGGAGTGCCGCCACGCGTCGGAGAAGGAGCCGGCCGAGGGCCCTGATCGTCACTCGCCGGAGGAGGAGGCGGTGGAGGCGGAGTGCCCTGACTCGCCGGAGGAGGAGGAGGAGGTGGTGGCGTCCAGTTCGGAAGGTTGATGAGCTCCTTCCGCCATAGGCATGGAGTCTTCAGAGCAGACCCTAGCCGAGTCTCCCCTTCACCGGTAGGGTGGTCAAGCTGGAGGTCCTCAAATCCCTCCGTTATCTCATCCACCATCACCCTAGCATATCCTTCTGGAATCGGCCGGCAGTGAAAAGTTGCGCCGGGTTCAGTAGGAAAAACAGAGCCAACAGCCGCCTTGACCTTCAAATTCATCCATTGCGTCATAAGGTGGCAATTTTGAGACTCCGTTATAGCATCCACGGGATAGCTGGCGGGAGCCGTCAAGGCATGCTCCGGCTGAAGTAGCTCGGTGGAATCCACGCTGCTTCTGCGCTGAGCTTCGGGGGAGGCTTCGGCAGTACGTTTGCTGCGATTTGCTTCTCGTTCCTCTATCGCGTCTACCCTTGCTTGCAGCGCCTGCATTTGGGTCTGCTGCACTTTTTTCCTCCTCTCATGGGATTTGTAACCGCCTGCGTCCGGAAACCCAACCTTCCACGGAATGGAGCCTGGCGTGCCTCGTGTCCGTCCAGGGTGCTCAGGATTCCCGAGGGCCATTGTGAGCTCGTCATTCTCTCTGTCTGGAAAGAACGTCCCTTCCTGCGTTGCTTCGATATACTGCTTAAGCTTACTGACTGGTATGTCCATTTGATCGTTCGTCCAAATGCACTTCCCTGTTACAGGGTCCAGTGTTCCGCCAGCCCTGAAGAACCAAGTCCGGCAACGGTCTGGCCAGTTAATTGTCTCTGGTTCGATCCCTTTATGAACCAGATCATTCTCAGTCTTGGACCACTTAGGCCGGGCTACGAGGTAGCCACCTGACCCCGCGCGATGGTGAAGCTTCTTCTTCGCAGCATTTTGCTTGTTTGTCGCTGACATCTTCTGACTCTTTTCCGATGTCTTGTAGGCCACAAATGCGGGCCAGTGATCTCTGATCTTCTCATATCTGCCCTTGAATTCAGGTGTCTCGTTATTTTCGACAAACTTATTCAGCTCTTACTTCCACCTCCTGAATAGTTCTGCCATCCTCTTCAGAGCAAAAGACTTGATTAATTTCTCTTTAACTGGGTTCTCTGGATTATCCTCAGGCGGTAGGGTGAAATTTGACTTCAGCTCAGTCCAAAGATCATTTTTCTGCATATCATTGACATAAGACACCTCAGGGTCTTCTGTAGCCGGCTTAAACCATTGCTGGATGCTTATCGGGATCTTGTCCCTAACCAGAACCCCGCACTGAGCAACAAATGCGCTCTTTGTCCGGAGGGGTTCAATAGGTTGGCCGTCGGGCGCGATTGCTATGATCTCAAACTTTTCATCCGAGCTCAACTTTTTCTTCGGGCCTCGTCTCTTTACCTCAGTTGTGCTCGATCCGGAGGGCTAGAAAAAAGAACAAAGACTTAATTAATATGTGTACATACCAAAACAATGAATGCATCAATCAGCTAGTCAGCATAGGCTTAACTAATATATATACCTGGACGGACTCGGTTCGGTCACCGGAGCCGTCATCACGGTCTCCTTCTTGCACCGGCATTGGGTCACCGGAGCCGTCCTCATGTTCTTCTTCTTGCACCGGCATTAGGTCACCGTAGCCAGCTTGTTCACCCTCTCCTTCCAGACCATCGGTTTCGTTGAGAAACAACGATATGGCATCACTTCCTTCTGCGATTATGTCCCTCAACAACGCTTCTTTTGTTGCTTCGTCTAGGGCGGTGTCCATAGTTTCTACAAATATTTACAACATGGCAATTATTATTCAAACATGATAGATGGATATATTAGTGCCAAACGTAGAACTAGCTACCTAATCATAGTAAGCTATCGGGAGGGGGTATATATCGACAACGACGACACTACATCTATGTCCCTCGACGACCCTCGTTCTCGATAAAAAAAAGAGGAAGAAGAAGAAAAATAAGAGGAGAAGAAAGAATAGAGGAGAAGATCTCCTCTATTCTTTCTTCTCCTCTTTTTTTTCTTCTTCCTCTTCTTTTTTTATCCTCTTCTTCCTCTCATGTTCGATAGGATCGCCGAGGGGTCGGGAGGTTGCGTAGTGTCTCAGGATTCAACAAAACCATGTCTTCATCATTAGGCGAAAGTAACATGTGCATGATGGTATGAAGCTCTTCAAAGTTGTTCTGGAACGGACTCCCAGATAGGATAATCCGCCTTTTGGTACAAAGTTCAGCAAGAGCCTTCCGAATATCGCTATTTGGAAGGCCTTTGCTGAATTGGTACCAAAAGGCGGATTATTCTATCCGGGACTCCATTCCAAAACAACTTTGCAGAACTTCGTACCAACATGCCCTGGTTACTTCCGGCTAATGATGAAGGCATGGATTTCTCAATACTTTGACACTAGGAAACCTCTCTCGACCCCTCGGCGATCCTCGACCCCTCGACGACCCTGGAACCCTCGACCCCTCAACGATCCTCTTCTTCCTCTAATGTTCGAGAGGATCGCCGAGGGGTCGGGAGGTTGCGTAGTGTCTCAGGATTCAACAAAACCATGTCTTCATCATTAGGCGAAAGTAACATGTGCATGATGGTACGAAGCTCTTCAAAGTTGTTCTGGAATGGACTCCCAGATAGGATAATCCGCCTTTTGGTACAAAGTTCAGCAAGAGCCTTCCGAATATCGCTATTTGGAAGGCCTTTGCTGAATTGGTACCAAAAGGCGGATTATTCTATCCGAGACTCCATTCCAAAACAACTTTGCAGAACTTCGTACCAACATGCCCTGGTTACTTCCGGCTAATGATGAAGGCATGGATTTCTTCAATACTTTGACACTAGGAAACCTCTCTCTACTTCCGGCTAATAAGAATAAGAAGAAGAAGAAGAATAAGAAGAAGAAAAGAAGAAAAAAAAGAGGAAAAGAAGAAAGGAATAGTGGAGAAAATAGAAAATAGATTATATTCTATTTTCTCTTCTTCTCCACTATTCCTTTCTTCTTCTCCTCTTCTTTTTATTCTTTTTTCTTCTTCTTATTTATTTCTCCTCTTCTTTTCGGTAGAGGAAACCCTAAATAGCTAGCAAGTATCGTGGGTGTGAGATACATGTGGCCTTCGGTGTCGGACACTACATCCACGTCCCACAAGTGACGTGGGCGTCGAAGCCCGCGCCACTTGTGGGATGTGGGTGTAGTGTCCGACACTGACGGTACATGTATCTCACACCGACGATACTTTCTATTTAGGGTTTCTCCTCTACCGCTCCTCGACCTCTCGACGACCCTCGTTCCCGATAAAATAAAGAGGAAGAAGAAGAAGAAGAAAAAAGAAGAAAAGGAAGAATAGAGGAGAAGACTTCCTCTTCTTCCTCTCCTCTTCTTCTCCCTCTTCTTCCCCTTCTTTTTTCTTCTTCTTATTTATTTCTCCTCTTCTTCCTCTCCTCTTCTTCTTCTTATTTAGTTCTCTCGACCCCTCATCCCTCTCTCGACCCCTCGATGACCCTCATCCCTGATAACATATTTTTTTCTCCCCTCGACACCTCTCGACCTCTCGTCCCACTCTCGACCCCTCATCATCATCTATCACCCCCCTCATTTTCTTTAGCATATATCCATGAACAAAATAGAGGAGAAGATCAAAGAAAAAAAAGAAGCCTTCCTCTTCTTATTTTCCTTTTTCCACTCCTTCCTTTTCTTCTTCTTCTTCTTCCTTCTTCCTCTTTTCTTCCTTTTCCTTATTTTACTTTTTCCTCTACACTAACCTAAAATCGATATCTACTAATTAACAACCTAAATAAAAAAATGAATACATATATGAAAAAAAAACATCATATAAAAAACATTTTTGACATATTTAGCATATTCTGATCCATAGTTCAAAATTTTCAAATTTCATTCAAATGAAATTTGAATCGGATTCAAATAACTTGTTGAAAACCTATTCTAAACCTCTCCAAAAATTCTGAAATTTTGCCATCGCCTTTGTCTTGCATCAGTACCTCACCACAATTTTTTTAAAAAAATTCCAAAAATGCCCAAAGCCATCTAGCATTTCATCAATCACCTTCTATATGGACAAAAAAATTCCTCCTGTTCCAAAAAATTCAGAAAAGTGGACAGCGCGTTGCTGCTGCTCCACTTCTCCTCTCCTCTACTTCTCCTCGAGCGCTCGGGGCCGGCGGAGCAGGGGCGGAGCAAGGGCGCAGGGGCGGAGCCGGGGCGCTCGGGCGGCGGCGACCATGGAGCAGGGGCGGAGCATGGGCGCTCGGGCGCAAGAGTGGCACTTGAGAGGGGGGCTCACTTTGAGGGGGGCGGCGACGGCTGGAGTCCGGCGACGAGGACGGCGGGCTCGGGGACGCAGTGACGGGGACGGTAGCCGGGGCGGCGGGCGTCGGGCAAGGGGCCGGCGCGGGCGACGGCGAGGGCGGGACGGGGCGGTGCGCGTCGGGACAGGGACGAGGGCGACGGCGACGGGGACGGGCCGGGGCGGCGCGCGTCGTGGGCGACGGCGACGATGGGCGCGGGCGACGGCGACGATGGGGGCGGGCGGCGTCGAGGCAGCCTGGCGGCGTTAGGGGCGGCAACTGCAAGATGAGAATGAAAAATTCCAAAGTGTGGCCTTATATAGAAGAGGCTTTAGTCTCGGTTCGTGGCAGCAACCGGGACTAAAGGTGGGCATTAGTCCCGGTTGGTGCCACGAACCGAGACCAATGGCCTCTTTTCGGCAGCCCAAAGGGCGGGAAGCGAAGCCCATTGGTCCCGGTTGGTGGCACCAACCGGGACTAAAGGGGGGCAATGGTCACGGCTGGTGCCACCAACCGGGACCAATGCCACCTTTAGTCCCGGTTGGTGCCACCAACCGGGACCAATACCCTTGTGCTGCCCCGCGCCCATAAGTTTAGTCCCACATCGCTAGTTGACAGCGCCCAACACCAGTTTATAAGCTCTGCTGCCTCCTCCCTCTCGAACTCCTCTGAACTGCAGGCCTATGGGCCTAATTTGACACTGCTTTGCCTGTGGGCCTATTGGGCCTTCTGCGGGCCTGAATCCTGGCCCATGTAGGGTTTCTAGTCGTATTCAGGCCGTGGAGGCCCAGTAGGTGGCATTTTTTTTGGTTTTTTCTTTTTTATTTCTACATTTTTTTGGTTTTTTATTTTTTTATTTCTACTTAAAACTAAATACTTATAGTTTTTTAGTGATTTCTTTTTGCTTTTAGGTCACAAAAATTATAAACTTTCTGTTAGTGCCATTAGTTTTAAATTTTAAACAGTTTAAATTTGAATTTTAAAAAATTTGTGTGAATCACTAGTTTATGAATAACTTTACTATAAAATTAGAATTTTTTTTCTATTTATTTTTTATTTCTACTTAAAACTAAATACTTACAGTTTTTTAGTGATTTCTTTTTGCTTTTAGGTCACAAAAATTATAAACTTTCTGTTAGTGCCATTAGTTTTAAATTTTAAATAGTTTAAATTTGAATTTTTAAAAATTTGTGTGAATCACTAGTTTATGAATAACTTTACTATAAAATTAGAATTTTTTTCTTCTTTGCTATTTATTTTTTATTTATACTTACAATTAAATACTTATAGTTTGATTTTAGGTCACACAAATTATATTCTTTTTGCTATTGAAGAATATTATAGTTTTATTTTAGTTGATCATAACATAATATTTTAATTGATTGTTTTTATTTTCATAAAAGTTTTATAGTTCATTCTGTTTGCTATTAATTCATTCTTTGAGCTAAATGACTCTGAAATTGGAAAGCATTTCAAAATGAACTCTGAAAAGGTTGAAAGTTGGCATGGTATCATCATTTCACCCACATAGCATGTTCCAAAAAGTAGAGAGGGTTACGACAAAAACTTGATGCACTTCGTGTACAAAATGGACAATCACTTTCGAAGTATCAAAGTTTCGAACCATAAGACATGAAAGCATTTCAAATGAACTCTGAAAAAGTTGAAAGTTGGGATGGTATCATAATTTCACCCACATAGCATTTGCTTATTGCGGGAGAAAGGCTTCACTTTTTCTTCGCTTGTGTCATTTGCTTATTGCGCCGTAACCATGGATAATCTTCATTGTTTATCAGGATGCTTGGGTCAGCCTTGACATTGAAGGGAGGAATTTCATGAAACTTTTCATAATCTTCAGACATGTCTGTCTTGCCGTCCACTCCCAGGATATCCCTTTTTCCTGAAAGAACTATGTGGCGCTTTGGCTCATCGTATGATGTATTCGCTTCCTTATCTTTTCTTTTTCTCGGTTTGGTAGACATGTCCTTCACATAGATAACCTGTGCCACATCATTGGCTAGGACGAACGGTTCGTCAGTGTACCCAAGATTTTTCAGATCCACTGTTGTCATTCCATACTGTGGGTCTACCTGTACCCCGCCGCCTAACAGATTGACCCATTTGCACTTAAACAAAGGGACCATAAAATCAGGTCCGTAGTCAAGTTCCCATATGTCCACTATGTAACCATAATATGTGTCCTTTCCGCTCTCGGTTGCTGCATCAAAGCGGACACCGCTGTTTTGGTTGGTGCTCTTTTGATCTTGGGCGATCGTGTAAAATGTATTTCCATTTATCTCGTATCCTTTGTAAGTCAATACAGTCAAAGATGGTCCCCTGGACAACAAGTACAACTCATCACAAACAGTGTTGTCACCTCTGAGACGTGTTTCCAACCAACTGCTGAAAGTCCTGATGTGTTCACATGTAATCTAGTCGTTGCACTGCTCCGGGTGTTTGGAGCGCAGACTGTTCTTGTGTTCATCGACATACGGGGTCACCAAGGTAGAGTTCTGTAGAACTGTGTAGTGTGCTTGAGACCAAGAATATCCGTCCCTGCATATTATTGAGTCTCTTCCCAGAGTGTCTTTTCCAGTCAGTCTCCCCTCATACCGCGATTTAGGGAGACCTATCTTGTTAAGGCCAGGAATGAAGTCAACACAAAACCCGATAACATCCTCTGTTTGATGTCCCATGGAGATGCTTCCTTCTGGCCTAGCGCGGTTACGGACATATTTCTTTAGGACTCCCATGAACCTCTCAAAGGGGAACATATTGTGTAGAAATACGGGCCCCAGGATGACAATCTCCTCGACTAGATGAACTAGGACGTGCGTCATGATATTGAAGAAGGATGGTGGGAACACCAGCTTGAAACTGACAAGACATTGCGCCACATCACTCCTTAGCCTTGGTACGATTTCTGGATCGATCACCTTCTGAGAGATTGCATTGAGGAATGCACATAGCTTCACAATGGCTAATCGAACGTTTTCCGGTAGAAGCCCCCTCAATGCAACCAGAAGCAGTTATGTCATAATCACGTGGCAGTCATGAGACTTTAGGTTCTGAAACTTTTTCTCCGGCATATTTATTATTCCCTTTATATTCGACGAGAAGCCAGTCGTGACCTTCATATTGAGCAGGCATTCAAAGAAGATTTCTTTCTCTTCTTTCGTAAGAGCGTAGCTGGCAGGACCTTTATACTACTTCGGAGGCATGCCGTCTTTTTCGTGCAAACGTTGCAGGTCCTCTCGTGCCTCGGGTGTATCTTTTGTCTTCCCATACACGCCCAAGAAGCCTAGCAGGTTCACGCAAAGGTTCTTCGTCACGTGCATCACGTCGATTGAGGAGCGGACCTCTAGGTCTTTCCAGTAGGGTAGGTCCCAAAATATAGATTTCTTCTTCCACATGGGTGCATGTCCCTCAGCGTCATTCGGAATAGCTAGTCCACCGGGACCCTTTCCAAAGATTACGTAGTGTAAATCATTGACCATAGCAAGCACGTGATCACCGGTGCGCATGGCGGGCTTCTTCCGGTGATCTGCCTCGCCTTTGAAATGCTTGCCTTTCTTTCGACATTGATGGTTGGTCGGAAGAAATCGACGATGGCCCAGGTACACATTCTTCCTGCATTTGTCCAGGTATATACTTTCAGTGTCATCTAAACAGTGCGTGCATGCGTGGTATCCTTTGTTTGTCTGTCCTGAAAGGTTACTGAGAGCAGGCCAATCGTTGATGGTCACGAACAGCAACGCCTTAAGGTTAAATTCCTCCTGTCTGTGCTCATCCCACGTACGTACACCGTTTCCATTCCACAGCTGTAAAAGTTCTTCAACTAATGGCCTTAGGTACACATCAATTTTGTTGCCGGGTTGCTTAGGGCCTTGGATGAGAAACTGGCATCATAATGAACTTCCGCTTCATGCACATCCAAGGAGGAAGGTTATACATACATAGAGTCACGGGCCAGGTGCTGTGATTGCTGCTCTGCTCCCCGAAAGGATTAATGCCATCCGCGCTTAAAGCAAACCATACATTCCTTGGGTCCTTTGCAAACTCATCCCAGTACTTTCTCTCGATTTTTCTCCACTGCGACCCGTCAGCGGGTGCTCTCAACTTCCCATCTTTCTTTCGGTTCTCACTGTGCCATCGCATCAACTTGGCATGCTCTTCGTTTCTGAACAGACGTTTCAACCGTGGTATTATAGGAGCATACCACATCACCTTCGCAGGAACCCTCTTCCTGAGGGGCTCGCTGTCAACATCACCAGGGTCATCTCGTCTGATCTTATACCGCAACGCACCGCATACCGGGCATGCGTTCAGATCCTTGTATGCACCGCGGTAGAGGATGCAGTCATTAGGGCATGCATGTATCTTCTCCACCTCCAATCCTAGAGGGCATACGACCTTCTTTGCTGCGTATGTACTGTCGGGCAATTCGTTATCCATTGGAAGCTTCTTCTTCAATATTTTCAGTAGCTTCTCAAATCCTTTGTCAGCCACAGCATTCTCTGCCTTCCACTGCAGCAATTCCAGTACGGTACCGAGCTTTGTGTTGCCATCTTCGCAATTGGGGTATAACCCTTTTTTGTGATCCTCTAACATGCGATCGAACTTCAGCTTCTCCTTTTAACTAATGCATTGCGTCCTTGCATCGACAATGACCCGGCGGAGATCATCATCATCGGGCACATCGTCTGGTTCCTCTTGATCTTCAGCAGCTTCACCCGTGGCAGCATCATTGGGCACATCGTCTGGTTCCTCTTGATCTTCACCAGCTCCCCAGTTGCAGCATCACCGTATTCAGGGGGCACATAGTTGACATCGTACTCTTCTTCTTCGCCGTCTTCCATCATAACCCCTATTTCTCCGTGCCTCGTCCAAACATTATAGTGTGGCATGAAACCCTTGTAAAGCAGGTGGGAGTGAAGGATTTTCCGGTTAGAGTAAGACCTCGTATTCCCACATTCAGTGCATGGACAACACATAAAACCATTCTGCTTGTTTGCCTCAGCCGCATCGAGAAACTCATGCACGCCCTTAATGTACTCGCGGGTGTGTCTGTCACCGTACATCCATTGCCGGTTCATCTGCGTGCATTATATATAATTAAGTGTCCAAATTAATAGAAGTTCATCATCACATTAAAACCAAAGTGCATACATAGTTCTCATCTAACAACATATATATAGCTCTCCAGAGCATCTAATTAATTAAACCATACATTGAAACTATGTAAAACATTTCAATGCGAAAACAAATGCGATCATAATCGCAACCAAGGTAACAATTGATCCAACGGCATAATGATACCAAGCCTCGGTATGAATGGCATATTTTCTAATCTTTCTAATCTTCAAGCGCATTGCATCCATCTTGATCTTGTGATCATCGACGACATCCGCAACATGCAACTCCAATATCATCTTCTCCTCCTCAATTTTTTTTATTTTTTCCTTCAACAAATTGTTTTCTTCTTCAACTAAATTTAACCTCTCGACAATAGGGTCGGTTGGCATTTCCGATTCACATACATCCTAGATAAATAAAATCTATGTCACGTTGGTCGGCATAATTTTCATAAACAATAAATGAACCAATAGTTATGAAGATAATATACATAACAAATCCGAATCATAGACAGGACGAGGGCCGACGGGGGCGGATACCAAAACCATCGCACTATATAAGATGAAATAATAAATGTAAGAAAATGATACAAGTATCTATCTAAACAGACAAGTAAGAATATTTTTCCTTTCAGAAAGAAGATAAGAACAAGAGGCTCACCACGGTGGTGTCGGTGATGAGATCAGCGCGGGTGATCGACGGCGGTGAAGACAGGGACGGGGCGTGACGGACCGCTAAATCTAGACAAATCTCGAGGAAAATGGAGCTTGGAGGTCGAGCTTCGAGAGGAGAAAGTTTAAGTAGTGTGGCTCGGGCATTCCATCGAACACCTCATGTGCATAGGAGGTGAGCTAGAGCACCACAAACCCCTCCCCTCGCCGGCCAGAGAAAAACAGAGCACTGGAGTGCTCTGCTCGCGGGCGAGGGTATATATAGGCACCTCATTGGTCCCGGTTTGTGGCATGAACCGGGACTAAAGGGCAGCCTTTGGTCCCGGTTCAGGCCACCAACCGGGACCAATGGTGGTGGGCCAGGAGCCAGGCCCATTGGTCCCGGTTCGTCCCACCAACCGGGACCAAAAGGTCCAGACGAACCGGGACCAATGGCCCACGTGGCCCGGCCGGCCCCCTAGGCTCACGAACCGGGACCAATGCCCACATTAGTCCCGGTTCTACACTGAACCGGGACTAATGGGCTGAGCCGGCCTGGACCATAGCCCTGTTTTCTACTAGTGCAACGGCATCACTGAGTATAGAACCACGACCTAAAACTCCTTAATCGTCGTCTGAAAAGTCTGCAACATTAACGTTGCAGCCCGAAACGGGTCAGCACATGGAATATGCTGGCAAGGTAACACATAGAGAGTAATGGAATGAACAACTATACTATATGCATATTTGGCTGGTGCAAAGCTCTATGGTTACAGTTTTGCGTAAAGCCAATTTTTCCCTACTTCAAAGGAATAAAATTTAATTACTATCATGGTGGTTGTTAAACATTGAGAATGGTTGACAGCATTCTCAATCCCAATTAAGCAACATCATTAAACATAACCCAACAAAATTAATTTAGAGTAACATGTTGAGATTCACATGAAAATCCAGGTACTAGATACTCAAGATGTCCATAACCGGGGACACGGCTAACCATGATTAGTTTGTTACACTCTGCAGAGGTTTGCGCACTTTTCCCCACAAGACTCGATCGCCTCCGTTTGTTTTCTCGCACTACAGGATGTTTGAGAAGACGGATGACCGAGACATAGTCTTTCAGAAGCGCTAGCACCTTACGATCGGGTAGACCGTACCACCTACATCCCCTACATCTGCTAGTCTACCACTGTAAGAGTTCGCACAACTTAGTCAACTATGCTAGAGCCCATATTAGCTTGTGGCTGCACACGGAAGTTTCTAGTATGAATAGTCTTATGATCCCTTTGAACCTGGGTGGCGGTCCAAAAGAAAAACGGGCAAGTCCTGGAATACCCAGGTGCCTCAATCCACCCAGATGTGTGTTTAAGTTGCCACCTTAGATAAACCATTAATTATCAATTTCACATCTGTCAATGGATTTCACTCACCCAATCCACGTCTACTAGCATAGCATGGCATAATAAGCAAACGTAACGTAGAAGTAACTCCCAAAGGTTTAATAATAAACAGGTAATAGGTACTACCTCATCTACTTCCCATCCCACAATTTAATTAGATCCTAATCATGCAATGTGTGAGGATTGATCTAATGCAATAAAACCGGGTAGTAGAAAAGGTATGATCAAAGTGTTACTTGCCTTGCTGATGATCCGCAAAACCTAACGATTCGAAGTAACAGGCGGCGCACTCCGGGTACTCTATCGCAAACAAACAAATAAGCATACAATAAGTACTCATCTAATGCACAGGTAAAACTCAAATAAGAGATCTAACCAGAAGGTTCAACTTAAGAACTCCGGTTGGCAAAAAGAATCAAATCGAACGAAGCAACGAAAGTCAAACGGCGAAAGAAAACAACTTCGTTCTAGTAATCTGGATCTAGGGAAAGTTTTACAGTAGCAAAATCTGGTTTAAGTTGGTTAAACGGATAGAGGGTTTCGAGACGAAACTCTAGGCGCTTGAATCGCCTGATTCCGATAAACGAGCGAAAAGTTATACTAAAACGAAAATCAGATCAGGAATCGCGATCGGAAAAATCGCGGATTTAATCCGAGAAAAGAAAACAATGAACGGATTAACGACCGAACGTTCGTTATCCAGATCTAAACGATGAACGTGTTCGTTTAAACGAACAAACGAGCGAACGCTCGCTATTTAACCTAAACCAGAAAAAAACTGATCTAAAAAAACGAAAACAAAAAAAAAAACGAAAAAAACCGACGGAAAACCGTTCGGTTTTCTAAAGAAAACCGGCGGCGCGGACTACGAGGCGGCGGTGAACCTCGGCGGACGTGCGGCGGCTCCGGCGGGCGGCGCGGCGGCGGCGGCGGGGGGGGCGGGGCGCAGGCGGCAGCGGCGCGGACTACGAGGCGGCGGTGAACCTCGGCGGACGTGCGGCGGCTCCGGCGGGCGGCGCGGCGGCGGCGGCGGGGGGGGCGGGGCGCAGGCGGCAGCGGCGCGGACTACGAGGCGGCGGTGAACCTCGGCGGACGTGCGGCGGCTCCGGCGGGCGGCGCGGCGGCGGCGGCGGGGGGGGCGGGGCGCAGGCGGCAGCGGCGCGGACTACGAGGCGGCGGTGAACCTCGGCGGACGTGCGGCGGCTCCGGCGGGCGGCGCGGCGGCGGCGGCGGGGGGGGCGGGGCGCAGGCGGCAGCGGCGCGGACTACGAGGCGGCGGTGAACCTCGGCGGACGTGCGGCGGCTCCGGCGGGCGGCGCGGCGGCGGCGGCGGGGGGGGCGGGGCGCAGGCGGCAGCGGCGCGGACTACGAGGCGGCGGTGAACCTCGGCGGACGTGCGGCGGCTCCGGCGGGCGGCGCGGCGGCGGCGGCGGGGGGGGCGGGGCGCAGGCGGCAGCGGCGCGGACTACGAGGCGGCGGTGAACCTCGGCGGACGTGCGGCGGCTCCGGCGGGCGGCGCGGCGGCGGCGGCGGGGGGGGCGGGGCGCAGGCGGCAGCGGCGCGGACTACGAGGCGGCGGTGAACCTCGGCGGACGTGCGGCGGCTCCGGCGGGCGGCGCGGCGGCGGCGGCGGGGGGGGCGGGGCGCAGGCGGCAGCGGCGCGCTAGGGCGGCGGTGGCGGGTGCGGGGGCTGGGGCGGGCGCTGGCTAGGGTTACCCCCCCCCCCCCGGGGTGGGCCGGCTTATAAAGCCCCTACGGGCCGGGAGTCCTAGACGGACACGGCCCGTAGGTCGGTTCCCTTTTTTTAAAATAGTTACACTCGGAAGAAAAATAAAAAGAAATACTAAACAGACTCCAAAAATCCCGAAATAAATTTTCCCGGGCTTCTAAAGTCAAGCCCGACAAAGTAAACATTTATTTGGGCCCTAAATACAATTTTGAAAAACGCACATTTTTTCTAAATTCAAATAAAACTCCGAAAATCTCCAAAATAAAATCTTATTTGATTTTATTATTAAATCATCAATATTTCTTTATTTTGGGAAAGTCATTTTATTCCCTCTCTCATATTTTTGTAATAGAAATAATTGATGATAAAATAAATAAAATCAAATGATCCTATTCTCAAAATTTGAGAAAACTCAAATATGAAAATAACGAAATCCCCAACTCTCTCCGTGGGTCCTTGAGTTGCGTAGAATTTCTAGGATCAACCAAAATGCAAAAATAAAATATGATATGCAATGATGATCTAATGTATAACATTCCAAAATAAAAATTTGGGATGTTACACTGACGCAACAGTCGGTGACGTTGAATCCATGAATTTATTTGAAGCATCTAACACCAAATCTCGACATGGCGCACGCACTACGAGATATCCTAACCTCGCCACCCCAATGAGATACCATGAATCTATGCAGGAACTCCATCAATTACGTCCAGTCGGAGTCGAGGAGGATCGAAGCCAGAAAGAGAAAATTGATTAAGAAGCTTCGACATTCATCCGTGCGTCGCACCTGTGAAGACTAAAATACGCCAACCTAAACTACTAGCCGGAGTGGAGGCCACGTGATTCCCTTCCCCACCACAGACACCCGAGCGGCCGACAGAGGGGATGTGAATCCATAGACACGCCGACGAAGCCTGAAGGAAAGAACCATTTTAAATTATTGGAAATGTTTACTTAAAGTACTTAAGCATTTTATACAAGCAACATGAACAGTTTTCAAAATAGCTTAGACTATTTTATCAAAATTACACGAAAAAAATTCGTTTCAAAACATAAAAAAAAACTCTTCAAAAAATGTGGACATATTTTTCTCAATAATTTTGTTTATTTTTTCATATTTTAAGAAATCATTAACATATTTTAAAATTCACATGGACATTTTTAGAAATGCAATGAAGATTTATTATACATGATATGTGATGAATTTTTTTTGGAAAATACATGATCCATATTAATTTAAATAGCTGGCACAAATTTTTTTCAAATTCATTTTTTTCTTTTATTGTGTGAACATTTCTTCAAATTTTTCCTAAAACACACACACCATTTAAATCACATTCACAGTTTTAAAAATACATGAACATTTTTTATTCGCATAAACAAGAGTTTCTTATTGTTTTTTACATGTCATATAAAATTTTTAAAATGTTTTTAAATAGAATTTTGGTTTCTACAACAATGTGGCATTCCAAATGTATTTGCGTAGGCTAATTGTCCCCTGTGTGCGCCTTCCTACGCCGTGACTTTTGATAAGCCCATTTGACCGATTGTCGTTTTGTGCTCACTGCACTGCTTCAGGCGCCATTTCTATGCTGGCTACACTCGCCCTCTCCTCTCAGCAGCATGGTCACTCGTATTTTCTTTTCTCGCTCGCTTGGACGCTCGTCTGGTCGCTCAGTCGCTAAGCTATTCATCGGTGGCTTGCTATTGTTTTTCTATCTCGTTCATGCAAAAAGAATCTACCTGCTTGTATGGAAAAAAAAAAAGACAAGTACTCACACCGATCAATATAAATTGACGTTGGATTAGAACAAAGTTAGTGCAACTTTGTACTAAACCAACGTCAATTAATACGGATCGCAGGGAATATGATATTCTAATAGATTCATGATTTTTTTTCACAAATTTGATTTTTGGATTAAAAATATTATTAAATTTCAAAAAATGTGTGTAAATTTATAAAAATATTGGTGGATATAAAAATGTTCACGACTTGAAAAATATTAATGAATCTAAAAGTGTTCACGATTTCAAGCTGGTGTGAAAGATTATAATTGACTCACTACACCCCAAAGTATGGAAGATCTAATTCTTGAAACTACGGCATATCTTCCGCAACAAAAAATAGAAAATGACCCCGTCAGACTATTCACACAGAGGAATGGAAAACATAGTAGGAAACCGAACTATTATACAACTGAGAGGGATTTCCTATGAGTGGACTCTTTTTTTCCTCTTGATTTTTAAGAAATGTTCACGCAGTTGAACAAATATCCATAAATGTAACGTATTTGTAAACTGTTTAGAATTTTAGAAATGTACATGTATTTTAGAAATGTAGATCAATTTCACAAACTTTACAGATTTAATAAAGTTTCACAATTAAATAAAGATATTGTAGAAAAGGAAAAAAATCTGAAAAATATTCATGAACTTACAAAAGGATAAATCAAAAGTGAAGAAAAAATAAAGATAAAAAACAAAAAAGAAGGAAAGACCAGAAAAAATAGGTGAGAAAGCGTAAAAAACGATACAGAGAAAATTCCTAAAATCGGCTGGAAGATTCAAAAGCCGGGTGCGGCTATATGTGGCTTGCTAGGAAACATACTCGTGCATTGCTACGGGGTGGAGGGGAGTGGTTGGAGAGAGAGAGGTGCCCCGAGGACTTCCACGGAGTGCATTTTTCTCGACTTTGAAGCACATTTTTCAATAGTTCAATTACTAACTCAAATAGTTTTGAAGTAAGAGCACATATGTTGTTTTTCGTCCGACTTCAAGTTGCCATTGTAGATTAGACTGTCAATATATAGTGACAAAGCATATCTTAAAAAAATCATACACACAACACTTATGTTAAGTTACTGATATCACACAATAAAAATGTTGTATACTTCGCCTAGTCCTTCTCGTATAGATGTACTAACTCCGTGTTCTGTCGCGATACATGCAGGATTCTTCATCACAATTGGATCTTTGCTTAGTGCGTTGCGCCTCAATTCGTGGCTAGTTGTAATTTGCTCTATTCTAGTTTTTTTTCCTGGTTGCATATTTGTGATTTCTGCCTTTTTCATGCACACTTTTTTATCTTCTGTGTTGGCTTCATGTTTGCATATTTCTTCTTTCCTTGTGTGGTTTTTTTCCAACTGGGTCGAACCTATTATTCCTTTGTTAAGTTGATAGGCTTCATGACGTTTTTTCAGGTTTTCTTTATTGGTCATCGGTACATACCGCTCTTTATGTTTTTTCCTTGTTTGTTCTTTGGCATCCATGACTCAAGATTGCCATCCAAATTGCTTGCATGCATGAGAGTTTTCTATACAATATGAATATGTGTTGATTAAAAAGATGATATAAATTTGCATCATAAATAGAGCATATGTAGCTACCTATAAATAAATTTAATTACGCTGGAGATAAGCATCACAATATATGTGTTGTTTTCATACTAAGTACTCTCTCTGTCCCAAAATTTCTTGTCCTATATTTGTCTACATACGGATGTATTTATTTATGTTTTAGTGTTAGATACATCCGTATCTAGATAAATTTAAGATAAGAATTTTGGGACGAAGGGAGTATCATGTTTTTCCTTCAAGCAATTTAGAAAGCAGAAAAATTATAACACAAACAGATGCATGCACGAAAAACCCGACGATTGTGTGCATGTAAATTTGCATAAGCAAACAAATGCATGCAGGGCAAGAAACAAATTAAGAAGCTCAGGAGGGACGTGTGTATGCATTTGTTTTACCTTATTCGGCTGTAGACGACGGCGATTCCATCACCCGTCTCACGCCCGTGACGCGTATCCTTTGGCCGCACGCACCGCTGTCCAACCTTATCTTCTCTTCCCAACGCCTTCTTCTCACTCCCTCTCTGTCCAGCAAGGGACCATGCTCAGCACTCCCCCCTCCTCAACGGCCGCTGCTTCAACGCCTCTCTCTGCAACCCAAATCTTTCGAGCCTCCCGAGCGCATCCTCCTTCCTCCAAGCGCTCAGCGCCTGATCCACCACCTCTCTCGCGCGCCCCCGCGCATGCCGCATCACCGGGAACTCCAGTGCCTCCCAGATCCTCTCCTTTCTCCTTCTTCCTCGCCCCCGCGCACGCCTCACCACAACCACCCTCCGCCTCACCTCCATGCGGGAGGACAACTACGACGCCATCGAACGTCCCGTCCCAGCCCGTCATCCCTCGCCTCGCTCGCGTGGGACGCACTGCGGGCGGGAGTACCGGTGCCGCGAGGCCCCTCGCCGAAAGCATCTGATATGCGGCCGAGACGCTGCTTCAACGGGCAGGGGGTGCAGTGACGGGGGACGCATGCGATGGTGACAGTCCCTCTCTGTGGGTTCGTTCTTTACCACATCTGCATGTCTGCTTTCTTCACCAAAGATATGCAGCCAAGCCAAACTGCAATTGAGGCAAAGCAGAGGCTATTTCAAGGACCTCCCCTGCCAATTTTTTGTATTCTTGTGCTAATCCCCAAGCGGGTGACAGGAGCGGATGACACAGGGGCCGCCCCTCACCCGATCACGCGTGTCGGCGATGTAGCATCCATCCTACTTCTCCTCCTCCGCCGCCCTACTTCTCCTCCTCCGCCGTGGCTGGAAAGGGAACGGCTGGATACAAACGAAACAAAGGATCACGGGTTGAATACAACGAAGTGCAAGGTCCTTTTTGTAAGAACGAATCGTTTTCTCAGATCCACTTAAAAGGGGACTGCGGGCTAATTACCAAAAAACACAAGGGCTTTTATGCAAAATCACGCGCGATGACGTACGGGTAGAAACCCAATTCTCTTTATTATTAGGTAAAGATAAAGATAGCAACCCCAAAAGAAGTCTTGCCTCAAGCGCTGCCTTACTGTCGCTATTATTTAGCTGGCCCAAATAACATCCTGCAGGTCAGTTCGTTTTTCTTCTCATTTTACCATTCGTTCTTCTCTTTCTTTTGTTTTTATTTTCGAAAATATTTAAATACACATATCCAAAAACTTAAATTTATTTCAATATGTAAAAATGTGAATTTGAAAAATGTTAACGCCGTAAGAAGAAATGTTTAGCTTAGTTTAAAAAACATTGATAGATTCTAAACAACAATTGTGACATTTGAAAAATGTTCACACTTTTCAAAAGATTGTACGTGATTTTTTAGAAAAATTACACAATGTAAAAAAAATATTCGTGCAATCTTAAAAAAATGTTTTGTACTAGTGAAAAGCAATGCACTGGAATTTTAAAAAGTTGCCGTGTTTCAAAATCATATGATCATGACATTTAAAAAAAATATACAATTTGAAAAAATGTTTCTATAAATTATAAAAAAATTACTGTTGAGAAAAACATATGTGAATTTTTTAAATGAATATGCGTAGTTTAAAAATGTTTGTACCATTAACAAAATATTCAACATGCATTTGAGAAATGTTTAACATGTGTTTAAAAATATGCAAAACACGTATTTTGAAAACAAAAATGCAACATGTATTTGAAAAGTGTTCTACGTGTGTCAAAAATGTTACGTGCATATACGGAAAATGCATAGTGTGTATTAAAAACAATGAATCCAGTAAATAAAAGGACAGAAAAGAGGTGAGAAACAAACAATTAAAACCAAATAAAACCGATCAACGTAAAAAACACACACACACACACAGAAAAAGGATGAAAAGAAAAAAAAACAAATAAAACCAGTGAAACCCATAAAGAATAACATAGAACAAGAACACACATCTTAGGGATGGTGAAGCCATTGATATGTGGAGGGATCCCTGGATCCCGAGGGGATCATGAAGGTACCCATCTTTTCTCAGGGGCCAAGCCGTGTCAACGGAAGTGGCGGAGTTGATCAATCCGGACATAGAGCAATGGGACGCTGGGCTTGTAAATGATCTGTTTGGGCGAGCAGATGTTGTGCATACCCTGCCTATTCCCCTCTGCAACGGCATGGAAAATCACTTAGCATGGCACTATGATAACAAGGGGGTCTTTAGCGTGAAGTCAGTATACCATCTTGGTTTGAGGATCCGAGACTCGACTCACTACGGTTGTTTCTTCCAGATGGAACAAACTTTGAGCCTTGCAGATCGCTGCTAAAGTGCCGTTTTTTGTTTGGTTGCTCGCGCATGACAGTCGGCCAACGCTCATGAACATCAAACGCAAGCATGTTGAGCTTGACACCCGATTCCTGGTGTGTGTACGGCTTGACGAGGATGAAGGACACATATTTCTTTGCTGCAAGTTTGTAAAGCATGTTTGGAGTCAAATGAATATGGAGGAGACAAGGGTGATGTTTCTCGAGCAACCAATGTTGCCACGGTCGTCGAATCAATTCTCTTCCTCAATGGTGAAGGTTAGCACCAAGCTAGTGTGATCCCTGGGGACTGGAGGACTACTCGTAACAAAATATATGCAGGGGAAAAGGCGCGGACTGTTGATGAGGTTTGTTTCACAATCCAGAAGGATATCATGGAGTTCATGATAGATGGTAATCCAACGTCTATGACAGCCATTCCTACATCGAAATGGGGACGGCCTAAGCCGAAGTTTGTCAGAGTGAATTTTAATGCAGCCTTTAAACAAAGATCCGGCGATGGTGCCTGCAATCGGACTCAAGGCGAGTTCGGTGACAAAGATCCAGCGATGGCGCCTGCAATCGGACTCAAGGAGAGTTCGCTGCAGCTGAAGCTGGCAAGCTTAGGCATGTCAATAACGCCCTTCAAGATAAGGCAGAGGTGTGGGCAATGTGGGAGTACATAGAGTCATGCTCGAATCTGACTCCCTGGCCCTAGCTCAAACTCAAAACTCCGGTGAATCAGATCGAGCGGAGCTAGGGCGTCCTGTTTCGGGAAGCAAGAAACAGCTGCATTCTTCGTTTTGATTCTTTCGAGTTCATCTTTTGCTGGAGGGCCTGTTACTCTGTAGCGCGTACTTTTGTACAATTTGGTTATCGTGCGGCAGTGCCGTCCACTGTTTGGATGGGGTACATGCCAGACTTTGTTCTTGATTTGGTTCCGAGCGACTCTGGTGCACCATTTTTTTAAGCAGAATATATTAATGTCAAGTAGATACCAATTACACTCAGCTTCTCTAACAACAAGATACTTAAAAATATCCAGGATGCACATGGTCAAAAAAAAGTGAAGAAAAAAAAAGATCCCGCCAAGGTGATCAATCACCCACATTAGCGGCACTCGAACCACCACCAAAGACAGCACCAGGACTACAAATGAGGTTCTCCAAAAGTAACGCCTTCAGAAAGAAAACAAAAGCACAAGCGTTGTCGTTGGCCGATCAAAGATCTTAGGTTTTTACCCTGAAGAAAGACCGCGTTGCCAAAACAATGCCTTTAACAAGGCCACTGCCAAGCACAACCAGCAAAGGCCAGACCTTGGGTTCTCACCCTGAAAATCCCGACTCGGTACTCAGGGGAGCACCACCAGACCACAAAAATAAGTCCTTCAATGTTGTTGCACCCACTTGCAGAGGCTACTACTGCAAGTCAAGTACCACCAGACCTACTGGAACTCGTGTCATGTCTGGACGGAAACATATCCCGCAAGCCAAGTCTGAACAACTGCTCGGAAGCAAAGTCTTCATCGCATCCAAAATTGCGCCTTCGCCACTTGCAAGTCCTTCAATCACGTCATGGCATTCTCCGCATGTGTTGATCTCTTAAAAACCTTGGTGCAGACATGTCCCAAGGTGTCAACAAAAACAGAGTTTCGCGAAACCCCGATGGAGCTGGTTATGCCGATGTTCCGGGTGGGCACGACCGGCCCCTATCTAATCACAGGTGTCCAAAGAGCGTCTTGTGCGCCAGTCCTTGTTTTCCTTCGAAGGAGAAGTCCGGAACTCACCGATGGCCAGATTACAGATCCTAGGTTCTCAATTGCATGAGCTTCTGAGCAACCGGACCGAGCAAGACCGAACAAGGGGAAACATCCGACGACGGGAACACCATGCCCGCCCGGAAGGCCAGACGGCTCAACAACCTCCACTATGCCCAGATCTGGAAAGGCGGCGAGCACCTATTGGACAAATCTGGGTGATGAGTTGACCACAAGATGAAAAAAGTATCATCGCACGACGTCAACAATTACCACCACACCTGAGATCGAGCCCCGCCAGCATGGTGGCTGGATCTAGCCGAGTCAGACCCACCATCCCGTGCCTTGCTCCGCATGAGCCGCACGACTGCAGGCGCCCAAGACAAGATGTGGAGGAGCGCTCCACCACTAGTGAGCTGTCGTTCACTAGGAAGCTAGCGTGTTGGTGCAATCGATGCGGGGATTCATCGCCATGTCCACGACCTTCTTGTCCGCATTCACATCCGCACCAGGAGCAAGAGTCCCGCCGCCGCCGACCACCAAGTCACCGACCATAGTTTTGCCCGGACGGCACCTGCCGGCAGCGGCGAGGGAAAGAGGATGCGAGGAGGGGCATGTGCCGCTGCGCGGCTGCGGAGGCAAGCCACCTGAGTCGCCCGACGGGACGACGCGGGGCGCTAGATGCGCTTTTTTCCGGATCGGTAGTTTTTCTCGCTGCACCAGTTAGTTAATGGAATGTGTGTTTTCCGCGTCATTATTTGTTTTTAATGGAGTACTACTAGCTAAAGTGGAGTGATTAAAAATAAATCAAGCCCGGATTCATCCGTGGCAGCTTGTTCTCTCTCCTCGGATCACGCGCGATGCACGGCACAAGGTCCTATAGGCTGGACGGACGGGGCAGGCATGTCGATCGGCTCGTGTCTGTCTGTCTGTCCCGGAGCTCCTTTGCCAACGTCTCTTCCTTCCTATCCTTCCTGCAGCTTCTCTCTTGTCCCGTCCCCGTCGTCGGCGTGCGCGCGTGCGGCGACGCAGGGCCCAGCCCGGAATTTTGCTTGCAGCAAGCGCGGGTGGGCGTCGCGATTGGATCCGACTCGCGTTCTTTTTTTGGATCCGACTCGCGTTTACGACTGATACGCCTGCATTTGGGCCGAGAGCCCCCGGCCGAAAATTACACTGACGGCATCAGATCAGATGCGCGGAGCTCGTAAAAAGGGCATCTCCGTCGGAAAAGCGTCTTTTCGCGAGCACGGGCAACTGCGACGCGCCACCTTTCGGTCGCAAAAAAAGGCCTTTTGCGAGGTGGACCATACGGCGGCCAGTCCGGACTTTCGGGCAGAGCGGAGCAAAGCAACTTTGCGGAAAGGACGGACGGGGCATTTATCCATTTACAAATGACTACAGTGCTACATCCGTAAGGCCAACTCCACCGCGCGACCTCGTCCTATCCACACGCGTTCGTTTGAGGTAAAACGAACGAATCAGACGGCCCAGCGCGCGGGCGCAAACGGACTTTTGTCCGTTTTGTGTCCGCTTTCGACCCATCCCGGCTCAAGTTTGTGCCGCTTTAGAGGTGAAACGGACAGCACACGGACGCGTGGGTCGTCTGCGCGTGTCCTCCCCTGACCTGCCCGTCAATGGCACTGGGGCGCCTTTTTCTATCCGCCCACCTCCCTCCCCCTGGCCGCACGCCCTTCATTTTTCTCCACCCGTCCCCACTCTTCCCTCGTCGTCGTCGCCGATGCTGCCGCTGTAGCTGTGCAGCTCGGACGCGCGCTCGCCCCCCCCCCCTCGGTGCCCCCTAGCTACCCAACCACGACCACCTGTTTTGCGCACCCGCCGGCCGAATTTGGACCGGATCCGGTCGGTCTTGAACTCGTCCGGCTGTGGGAGGCCGCGCCACGCCATGGACTGGCCGGACACTGGGCCAGAAGGCCATGGCAGGGCCGCAAGGTCACATGCAGGCATTAGCTCCTCCTCTAGCCGCTCGAATCTACATCGTCTGTGGTCCGCCAGTAGATACACGAATGGCGGTCGGCCGGGCTCGGTGCTAGCCCAAAAGCTCGTCAGCGCACTGTTGCCGCTCATTAAGTGCGACCACTGCGTGCAGAAGGTCGTGTGCCGCGTGTCTACAACGCCGGACCATCCTGGATGGGTGTTCATCAAGTGCTTAAACGATGTGGTATGCGCTTTTTTTAGTTTCGGTTTGTGCTCTAGATTTGACTAGTTGTGCTAACTTCAAATTTTGTTGTGTAGAATGGATGCAAGTTTTAGTATTGGGAAGAAGAGTACATCGATATATTGATAGAGCGCAATTTAGTAGATGTTCGTGCACTTTTAGCTAACATAGAGGCTGTAGATGAGATAAGTGCATTTGTTGCTAGATCAAAGGCTAAACACGAGACTAGATGCGAGGAAGCAACCTCTACTTCTTTAGGCTCGAAGAAGAAGAAAGAAACACGCAAGATGGAGGCGGCTCCTCCACAGATCAACAATAAATGCATTGAGAAAGCACTAATCCAACTTACAGAAGCAGTTATGGAAGTTGGATATCTTCTAAAATGTACTATTGTGGTTCTTATTTTCTTTGGTCTTACTTTTCTAGTCAAAATTTGGTGATGTATTCCCATGTATTAAGAATGAATGATGAAAAAAAGTTTGAGGGCTTGCATACAAAAAGTACGCAGACAAGATGCGGTCGGGATGCGTCCGCGCGCTGGGCGCACGGCTACTGCATCCCAGGACAAGCCCGGACACGACCCCATTGCCCTATCCAAACGGACAGAAACCGGACAAAACGGATGTCTATTTGGGGTCGCGTGGTGGAGTTGGCCTAACTAGTGATCTCCAGCTGCAAAGAAGGCATGCTCGTGTGTCCATGCTTTGGCTTAATTAGGCAAACTCCACCGCGCGACCCCAAACGGGCGTCTGTTTTCCCCGGATTTTATCCGTTTGGGTAGGGCAATGACATCGTGTCCGAACATCTCCTTGGATGCGGTGGCCGTGCGCCCAACGCGCGGACGCATCCCGGTCACATCCTGTCCACGTACTTTTTTCTTTGCAAGCCCTTAAACTTTTTTTCATCATTCATTCTTGGTACATGGGAATACATCACCAAATTTTGACTAGAAAAGTAAGACCAAAGAAAACAAAAACCACAAGAATACATTTTAGAATATATCCAACTTCCATAACTGCTTCTGTAAGTTGGATTAGTGCCTTCTCGATGCATTCATTGTTGATCTGCGGAGCAGCCGCCTCCATCTTGTGTGTTTCTTTCTTCTTCGAGTCTAAAGAAGTAGAGGTTGCTTCCTCACATCTAGTCTCGTGTCTAGCCTCTAATCTAGCAATAAGTGCACTTGTCTCATCTACAGCCTCTATGCTAGTTAAAAGTGCACGGACATCTACTAAATTGTGCTCTATCAATATATCGATGCAATATATCGATGTACTCTTCTTCCCAATACCAAAACTTGCATCCATTCTACACAATAAAATTTGAAGTTAGCACAACTAGTCAAATTTAGAGCACAAACCAAAGCTAAAAAGAGCATATACCCCATCGTTTAAGCACTTGATGAACACCCATCCGGGATGTTCCGGCGTTGTAGACACGCGGCGCACGACCATCTTTAGGCAGTGGTCGCACTTAATGAGCGGCAACGGTGCGCCGACGAGCTTTTGGGCTAGCACCGAGCCCGGCTGACTGCCATTCGTGTTTCTGCCGGTGGATCACTGACGGTGTAGATCCGAGCGGCTAGAGGAGGAGCCACTGCCTGCATGTGGCCTTGTGGCTCTGCCATGGCCTTCCGGCCCGGTGCCCGGCCAGTCCATGGCGTGCTGCGGCCTCCCACAGCCGGGCGAGCTCAAGACCGACCGGATCCGCCCCAAATCCGACCGGTGGGTGCGTAAAACAGGTGGCCATGGTTGGGTAGCTCGGGGGCACCGAGGAGAAGGGGTTGGGCGAGCGCGCTCCGAGCTGCACAGCTATAATGGCAGCGGCGGTGGCGAGAGAAGAGTGGGGAAGAGTGGAGAAGAATGGAGGGCGTGCGGCCGGAGGGAGGGAGGGGTGGATAGAAAAAGGCGTCCCTGTGCCACCGACGGGCGGGCCAGGGGAGGACACGCGCAGACGGCTCAAGCGTCCGCGTGTTGCCTGTTTCACCGCAAAAGCGGCGCAAACTTGGGCCGGGGATGGGTCGAAAGCGGTCAAAGAACACCAAAATGCCAGCCTTGAGACACACGAAATGCCTCATTTGTTGTCTGCTCTAGCTTTCCTACCACCCACTTCAATTTTATTTGATCTTCCTGCTTTTTCTGCAAAAGAATCCAATCATTTATCCACCTAGCAATCATATTTATGGGGACACAAGGGTCAGTGATTTTTGCATTGTCAAAAATAGTATTGTTTCTCATTTTCCAAATGGCCCGGAAGACAACAAAGACTCCTGTAAATATCAATATTTTGTCATCAATTCTAAACTTTTTTGACCATGTGTTGAGCAAAGCACTAGTATTGTCAGGAAGATCAAGCAAATTGAAAGCACATTTAATAATATTTCAAAGTATTTTAGCCAGTGAACATTTCATCAATAGGTGATCAATATATTTATCAGAACCACAAAATGGCCAAGCCCTACTACCAACCCACCCTCTTCTAATCAAGTTGACTTTAGTTAAAATGTTGTTTCTGAGAACCAGCCACATAAAAATCATAACGCTCTGACGAATTTTTGTTTTCCACATAAATTTGTGAGAGAAATTTATACCATGCTCAATCAGTTATCTATAGTATGACTTAAGAGAGTAAACACTTTTTTGTTTGTCAAAGTCCACTTCATATTGTCTCTGTCATCGGTAAGGTTAATATCTGCACACACACACACACACACACACACATCTTTGATGTTTTTCGATAGTGTCTCCCATAGTGAAGCAACAGGAGGGTACAAACACAATAAGCAAACCCGGCCTCTGCACATAGCCAACACCAACTCACTCACACAAGCAATCACGCCGGCCAAAAGCAAAGTCGTTGAAGACCGAAGCAACGCCTAGGCGGAGAAAAATTAAAATAAGAATGAAAAAAGGCAGCTAACACAAATAACGAGCGGCACCACCACCCCTTATCTTTGACAACACAGGTACTATGACAAACATTCTCCAAAAGCAGCGCCTCCAATAAGGAAATGCCGCAGAAATGCCATCGTCGCCGCATCCAACCACTAAAGGTTAGATCCTAGGTTTTCGCCCCGGAGAGCACGTCCGAGTAATCTCCAAAGCAATGCCTTCAACAAGGACTCGGCACCTAATCACCATCATCGTCAATAATCTTTCTTCTTCATGTTCTGGAAGGTTAGCACTAATAATAACAGGATATATCTTTTTCTCATCAAGATAAGCAGATTTCAAAGTGTCTGGCAATTGTTTTAATTCAAACACGGGATCACCTCCTAAAGTTTCAATATGCAAATTGCGTTTAAGCATAGGTCGTTGTTCAAAGAAAATTTTATCTATCTCATTTCTTTCATGCATATGCATGTCATTTTCATGGTCTAGCAAATATTGTTCTAGTGGGTCAGTAGGAGTTACGGTAATAGAAGCAAGACCAATTATTTCATCCTTACCAGACAAATCTTTCTTATGATGTTTTCAACTAAACTTAGAAAAATTAAACTCATGAGACTCATCACCAAAAACTAACACCGACCGTTTGTTTCTCACATTCTATTTTAACATTAACGATGTTCAAGAAATGTCTACCAAAGATAATGGGACAAAAGTCATCTTGTGGGGAACCAAGAACGATAAAATCAGTAGGATATTTTATTTTCTCACACAAGACTTCAACTTCTCTAACAATCCCAAGTGGTGTGATGGTGTCTCTATTAGCAAGTTTAATAGTAACATCTATGTCTTCTATTTCAGATGGTGCTATGTCATCCATAATTTCTTGATATAAGGTAAAAGGAATAACACTCACGCTAGCACCTAAGTCACATAAACCATGATAATAATGATATCCTATTTTGACTAAGACAACATGCATACCAACAACATGTCTATGTTTATCTTTTTCATCGGGTTTAGCAATTCTAGCAGCTTCATCATAGAAGTAAATAACATGCACATCTATATTTTCTACCAAGAGATCTTTAACCATAGCAACACTTGGTTCTACTTTGATTTGTTCAGCAGGTTTAGGAGCTCTAATATAATTTTATTGACCATGGTTGAGACCTTAGCATGTTCCTTTATCCTAACAGGGAAATGTGGGTTTCCAATATAAGCAGTAGGACAACTGGGTCAACATTATAAATAATAGTTTCATCTTTAGTTATTATCGGTTCCTTAATTTATTCTTTAATAGGTGGATGATATTTAAACCACTTCTCATTAGGGAGATCAACATGAGCAGCAAATGATTCACAAAAAGAGGCTACTATCTCAGAGTCAAGTCCATATTTAGAGTTAAACTTTTGAAAAGCATCAGTACTCTTTACCTTCCTCGAGTTCCCAATCTTCAGAGTTGTGTTTAATTCTTTCTAAAAGATTCCACCTGAATTCAATAGTCTTCTTCATAAAAGAACTAGTATAAGAGGTATCGAGCATGGATTGATCATCACGAGAAAACCGAGCATAAAAGTTCTAAATGATAATTTCTCTTGAGAGCTCATGATTGGGGCATGAATATAATATTGACTTAAGACTCCCCCAAGCTAGAGAGATACTTTCTCCTTCACGAGGCCAAAAATTATATATGTAATTCCGATCACGATGAACTAGATGCATAGGATAATTTTTTTGGTGAAATTCCAATTTCAATCGATTCCATTCCAAGATCCAATATCATCGCATAGCCTATACAATGCCAGTGATTTTCCCTTCAAAGATAAAGGGAAAACCTTATTCTTAGCTTCATCTCCGGGTAAACCTGCAAGCTTAAATAATGCACAAATTTCATCCACATATATCAAGTGCATATCAGGATGTTCGGTTTCGTCTCCTGCATAAGGATTAGCTAGTAGTTGTTGTATCATACCCAAAGGAATTTCATAACCAATATTTTCAGTAAGTGCAGTAGGTTGAGGGGCAACTAATTGTGGTTTCGGTCGAGGTGAAGAAACCCGAACAAACCCCTCAAAGGATTGTTCTCCATAGTAACAAGTGACAACAAATTTCAGCATGTAGTAATAATTTTTCCTTACCGATTTCCACTTACCAAGAGCGCTTCACTCCCCGGCAAAGGCGCCAGAAAAGAGCTTTGATGACCCACAAGTATAGGGGATCAATCGCAGTCCTTTCGATAAGTAAGAGTGTCGAACCCAACGAGAAGCAGAAGGAAATGACAAGCGGTTTTTAGCAAGGTATTCTCTGCAAGCACTGAAAATATAAGTAACAAGTAGTTTCATAGCAAGATAATTTGTAACGAGCAAGTAACGATAATGATAAAAAAAGTGCAGCAAGGTATCCCAATCCTTTTGAGGCAAAGTACAGGCCAAAATGATCTCTTATGATAAGCAAAGCGTTCTTGAGGGTACACGGAAATTTCATCTAGTCACTTTCATCATGTTGGTTTGATTTGTATTCACTACTTTGATAATTTGATATGTGGGTGGACCGGTGCTTAGGTGATGTTCTTAATTGAACAAACCTCCTACTTATGATTAACCCCCTCGCAAACATCCGCAACTAAGAGATAGTATTAAGATAAAATCTAACCATAGCATTAAACTTTTGGATCCAAATCAGCCCCTTACGAAGTAGCGCATAAACTAGGGTTTAAGCTTCTGTCACTCTCGCAACCCATCATCTAATAACTACTCCACAATGCATTCTCTTAGGCCCTAATAAGGTGAAGTGCCACGTAGTCGACGTTCATATAACACAATTAAGGGAATCACAACATACGTATCATCAAAATATCGAACACATATCAAGTTCACATGATTACTTGCAACAAGATTTCTCCCATGACCTCAAGAACAAAAGTAACTACTCACAAATGATAATCATGCTCAAGATCATAGGGGTATTAAATAGCACAATGGATCTGAACATATAATCTTCCACCAAATAAACCATATAGTAATCAACTACAAGATGTAATCAACACTACTAGTCACCCACAAGCACAAATCTAAGGTTCCAGTACAAAGATTTAACACAAGAGATGAACTAGGGTTTGAGAGGAGATGGTGTTGTTGAATATATTGATGGAGATTGCCCTACCCAAGATGGGAGAGTTGTTGGTGATAATGATGACGATGATTTCCCCCTCCGGGAGGGAAGTTCCCCCGGCGGAATCGCTCCACCAGAGGGCGAAAGTGCTCCTGCCCAAGTTCCGCCTCGAGACGGTGGAGCTTCGTCCCAAAAGTCCTCTTCTTATTTTTTTAGGTCAAAATGACTTACATACCAGAAGAGGGGCACCGGAGGTGTGCCGAAGAGGGCACAACCCACCAGGCCGCGCCTGGGCTCCCTGGCGCGCCCAGGTGGGTTGTGCTTAGGGATGAAAACGGAGCGGAAACGGACGGAGCTGAGTGCTATCGTATTTGTTTTCATATTTTTTTGCAGAAGCGAAAACGAATACAGAAACCCCAGAAATGAATACGGAAACAGATACTACCGAAAACAGACACGGAGCGAATACAAATTGGATACGGAAACAGAAATAGGCATTGACTGAAACTTTAAAACCCCTTGAATCGTAGAGAAATACACACAAAAACAAACAAATTTAATGAGTTGTTAACATGGCTACAAAATAATATCATTATGTTAGCAACTTAGCATAGTATTGTAGTAGTACCTGACAATTATGTATAGGGTCAAGCTGAGTACATGTGTGGTAGTAGAAGTTGGGCCTTAGATCCATTCTACTAATTGTGTCATTGTGTTCTCTTTGGTGGTTGGGCTACAAAAACAGCTATAGGTCTATAGTAAAAATAGAAATTCCGTATTCATGGAAATGGAAAGTTCCGTTTCCATGCATGTTCCATCGGAGAACACCGTTCCATTTTTGTTTCCGTTTCTGCATAAAAAATTCCATTTCCACTTCCGTTTTTTAAATTTCTGTTTCCGTTTTCATATTTCCTCTTCGTTTCCATTTTCCTCCGGAAAAACGGAAAGTTTCCACTCCATTTTCATCCCTATTTGTGCCCACCCAGTATGCCCCCTCTGGTAGTTATTTACTCCAATAATTATTATATATTCCATAAAAAATCCTCGTGAAGTTTCAACTCATTTGGAGTTTTGCAAAATAGGTGGCCTGACGTAGCTTTTTTAGGTCCAGAATTCCAGCAGCCGGTATTCTCCCACTTTGTGTGAACCTTGCATATTATGAGAGAAAATGCATTAGAATTACTCTAAAAAGCATTGTTATGCATAAAACATTATAAATAACAGTAGGTAAACATGATGCAAAATGGACGTATCAGACATGAGCAAGGGAGTAGAGTCAGCATGATGCATCCAACTAATCTGCATGAATTCGTCTCACACCATCCATCTCATCTGTCGTTGATGGACAAGAGGGAGACGAAGGAGATAAGACGCAAGTGTTGCACCAAATCCAAACTCTGCACTGGGCAAGGTGAAGGGGTTGAACCGTCGACGACTTGTCGGACATAGGGGAGAAACCCTATCGCGGACCCGAGCTGCCGCCCGTCCCACAACCAAAGACACTCCCAACGCCCGCATCTCTTCACTGCCTCCGTTGCACGCTATTGAGCCGACATCCCTGCCTCAGGCCGAAACTGATCTGCCCAGAATCCTACCGCGACCATCAGCCGGCATCATCATGCGACGGGGACGAGATGATCGAGACTGGGTAGCTAACGAAAGAAACGGATCAAGGTGGCCGCCCGAATCGCCTGAGTAGGTGATGTGGGTGCGTTATACGGAGTAGATCCCACACATCTTTGATGTCATTCCATAATTCCCGTGATTCCTCATAAAGGGTCCTTTTGAAATGTATTTGGTCATGTCCTTTTCCTAGAACATTAGCTACTCACAAGTTTTTTCAAAGCAAATATTATATAATTTGGGGAAATTGTGTTGGGGTAGTTTATCTCCCGACCACCAATCTTCCCAAAATCTAGCATTTATGCCAATCTTCCCAAGGATAGAAGTAATCACATGTGGAGACGATGATATGTTGCCGAAGTTCCCTCCTTTCGGGGAGGTACGTCTCTGTTGGAGGGGTGTGGAGGCATGATGCACCCCAAGTGCCACAATGACTCACCCTATTCTCCTCATGCCCTCGCATGATGCAAGATATCGTGAATCCACTCGTGGTGCCCTTTAAGGAGGCTACTAGAATATTTACAAACAAGGTGGGAGCTCCCTTCACAACTCAATTGAAGGCTCTCAACACCACCACGAAGTTTCACCATAAATGGAATGTTGCTCCGAGGTGACCTTCTCCGTCTAGGGTGCCCAAGTACACAATAGAAATAAGATCCGCAATAAAATGTAGGGGGAATCAAATTTCCTTTGGTGGAAGTGTAGATCTAGATATCCTCTCTCAATCCCTAACAAATCAAAAAGTTTGGTAGGCTAGAAATGGAGATCAGGCAAGAATGAGCTTAGGGCATTAATGGAGGAGAGAGGAAGGCAAGAGGAAGGTTGGAGGAGGAAGAACCCCCTCCTTAAATAGTCCCTCTCCAAATCTAACCATTATGTGTAAAAACATACAGGAGCAGTACAACCGCTCTAGGCAGTATATCGTGGCTGATGTGGCCTAAGCAGTACAACCGCAGTGTCGGGTTGTACCGGTTAACCGGAACTACCGTGCAGCCACTGCCCAGGTGCTGCGCCCAAACCTGAGGGAATCACCCCTCTGACATTTGTTGGAGTGGTACATGGGCTGGTACAACAGCCCCCAGGATTGCAGGCATGGACCTGGCTTCAGAGCGGTACAACTACTATGTCCGTCGGTTGTACCAGTTATTTTGCAAATAACTGGAACAACCACTTGGCCGACGCCCGTGCACCGCTGCCACACCCGAGGGAATCACCCCTCGGACGTTAGCTAGACTGGTACATAGTCATGTGCTTGGAGCATTACAGTCGCACATACCAACGGTACAACCGACTGGCCATGCACAATGGTGTCCAATCCATATAGGAGTGGTACATCTGCTGACACGTGCGGTACAACCGCTTGGGTGGTTCTAGCACTAGTTAAATTTAAAGTCTCTCCTTGAAACAGATAGGGAGGCTAAAGTGAATTCAATATAGACTTTGTGTGCGTGATTTGGTTCCACTCATACCTTCCAATGCGGACCCCCTCTTAGTAGTGTGGATTTTCTACAACCAAAGAAATAAATGCGTCAGAAATGTCGTCTTCAATCTATTCCTTTTGGAGGGGTACCTAGCCGTCTCGTGTCATATAACTATGCTTGTGTAGCTGATGACCCACAAGTGTAGGGGATCTATCGTAGCCTTTTCGATAAGTAAGAGTGTCGAACCCAACGAGGAGCAGAAGGAAATGATAAGCAGTTTTCAGTAAGGTATTCTCTGCAAGCACTGAAATTATCAATAACAGATAGTTTTGTGATAAGGTAATTTGTAACGAGTAGCAATTAATAAAAGTAAATAAGGTGCAGCAAGATGGCCCAATCCTTTTTGTAGAAAAGGACAAGCCTGGACAAACTCTTATATGAAGGAAAGCGCTCCCGAGGACACATGGGAATAATTGTCAAGCTAATTTTCATCACGTTCATATGATTCGCGTTCGGTACTTTGATAATTTGATACGTGGGTGGACGGGTGCTTGGGTACTATCCTTACTTGGACAAGCATCCCACTTATGATTAACCCCCATTGCAAGCATCCGCAACTACAACAGAAGTATTAAGGTAAACCTAACCATAGCATGAAACATATGGATCCAAATCAGCCCCTTACGAAGCAACGCATAAACTAGGGTTTAAGCTTCTGTCACTCTAGCAACCCATCATCTAATTAGTACTTCCCAATGCCTCCCTCTAGGCCAAAGAATGGTGAAGTGTCATGTAGTCGACGTTCACATGACACCACTGGAGGGATGACAACATACGTCTCATCAAAATATCGAATGAATACCAAATTCACATGACTACTTATAGTAAGACTTCTCCCATGTCCTCAGGAACAAACGTAACTACTCACAAAGCATATTCATGTTCATAATCAGAGGGGTATTAATATGCATAATGGATATGAACATATGATCTTCCACCAAGTAAACCAACTAGCATCAACTACAAGGAGTAATCAACACTACTAGCAACCTACAGGTACCAATCTGAGGTTTGGATACATAGATTGGATACAAGAGATGAACTAGGGTTTGAGATGAGATGGTGTTGGTGAAGATATTGATAGAGATTGACCCCCTCCCGATGAGAGGATCGTTGGTGATGACGATGGTGATCATTTCCCCCTCCCGGAAGGAAGTTTCCCCGGCAGAACAGCTCCGCCGGAGCCCTAGATTGGTTCCGCCAAGCTTCCGCCTCGTGGCGGAGGAGTTTCGTCCCGTGAGCTTGCTTATGATTTTTTCTAGGGTAAAAGACTTCATATAGCAGAAGATGGGCACCGAAGGCCTGCCATGGGGCCCACGAGGTAGGGGCGTGCCCAGGGGGTAGGGCACGCCCCCCACCCTCGTGGGCAGGGTGTGGGCCCCCTCTGGTACTTTCTTCGCTCAGTATTTTTCATTAATTCCAAAGACTTTCGTGAAGTTTCAGGACTTTTGGAGCTGTGCAGAATAGGTCTCTAATATTTGCTCCTTTTCCAGCCCAGAATTCCAGTTGCCGGCATTCTCCCTCTTCATGTAAACCTTGTAAAATAAGAGAGAATAGGCATAAGTATTGTGACATAATGTGTATTAACAGCCCATAATGCAATAAATATCGATATAAAAGCATGATGCAAAATGGACGTATCAACCCTCCCAAGCTTAGACCTCGCTTGTCCTCAAGCGAAAGCCGAAATCGAAAAATATGTCCACATGTTTAGAGATAGAGGTGTCGATAAAATAAAATACGGACATGAGGGCATCATGATCATTCTTAGAGCAGCAACATAAATATATATTGCCTTATGATCTCTTATGCTAAAGTAACAATTCATTCACATACTCAAGTATGAATCAGAAACTTCATTGAAAACTAACAAACTATAATCTCAGTCATTGAAGCAATTGCAATTTATCATAACATAGGAAAGAGTCAATATAAGAGCTTCTCACCAAGTCCACATACTCAACCATCTCTTAGTCTTTCATAATTGCTAACACTTACGCGATATTTATGGTTATGGAGTTTTAATCGGACACAGAGAAAGATAGGGGCTTTATAGTTTTGCATCCCAACGTTTTACCTCAAGGGTAATGTCAACAATAATAGTTCATGAAAACCCACATCCAATTAGCCATATATATCAGGATCTTTCCAACACATTGTGCTTGCCAAAGGATAAAATGTAAAAGGGAAAGGTGAATATCACCATGACTCTTTGCATGAAGTATGTGACAAGAATAAAAGATAGGCCCTTCGCAGAGGGAATCAGAGGTTGTCATGTGCTTTTATGGTTGGATGCACGAAATCTTGATGCAAAAAAACGTCACTTTATATTGCCACTTGTGATATGGACCTTTATTATACAGTCCGTTGCTTTTATTTCTTCCACATCACAATATCGTATAAAACTTATTTTTTCCACATTGATAGATCATACATATTAGAGAGCAATTTTTATTGTGTGCACCAATGACAACTTACTTGATGGATCTTACTCAATCCATAGGTAGATATGGTGGACTCTCATGACAAAACTGGGTTTAGGGATATTTGAAAGCAAAAGTAGTATCTCTACTTGGTGCAAAGAAATTGGCTAGCAAGAGAGGAAAAGGCAAGCTCAACATGTTGAATGATCCATGACAATATAATTTATCTCACATGTAAGAAAACATAACCCATTACGTTGTCTTCCTTATCCAACGACAACTCTTTAGCATATCATACTTTAATGAGTGCTCACAATTATAAAAGATGTCCAAGATAGTATATTTATAAGTGAACCTCTCTTTCTTTATTACTTCCTATTAATTGCAACGATGACCAAAACTATGTTTGTCAACTCTCAACAACTTTTATTCATCATACTCTTTATATGTGAAGTCACTACTCTCCATACACTACTAGGAAAAAGGCTACTAGCAGCGCGGGTAAAATGGCTACTAGTAGCGCGGGTACCCGTGCTACTAGTATCACGCTACAGCTAATAGTTAGTAGTAGCGCAGGATAAACCCGTGCTACTACTAACATTTTACTAGTAGCGCGGATGTCACCCGCGCTACTACTAATGAAATAGTAGTAGCGCGTCTATAGTACCACACGCTACTAGTATCCTGAATACTAGTAGCGCTCCATTTCACCCCCACGCTACTACTAACTAATTAGGAATTAAAAAATAAAATTCATCAATTCCATTTTATGCATACAATTCTAACAACTAAAACAAACCCAGATATGTAATAAACCAGCAGCATTACACATCATTCCAAATCGAAGATCTATTATATACTTAAGATAAGAGACAAATAAGCGACCACATTGATCCACATATACTAATATTATTTAAACCGTTCGATTAGAATAATAACGGTTCAGATTTAAAGTTTTTACGTAACACGCTAACATGTAAGTACCAACGTATTGAACGCTCATGTGTTGTCACGTTGATGCATAGATTTTTTTCAATATAGTTTTGATATAGTCACGTACAGACAGGTCCACCATTGACACACCATTGACACGTGAAAGATAAATCTAAGATGGCCACATATAAAACCAGGTAATGTACACATTATAGAAAAAACATACGTGACACGTTATTTAAGAAAAAAATTGTATATCCATAAATAGGCAAACATATAATAAAGAAACTTCCCCTCAAAAAATAAATAAATAAGGAAACTACACTAAAAAAAGGAAACTGACACCCGGAATATAAGTATAATTTGGACACTTACAAAATCACGTCACGTATGCATGGTTGGCTGGACACATACAACATTTTTATTATTCCAAATTAAGATAGCATTTTCTTTCCTACGATTTTATCACTTCCGATATTAGATACCTATGGATGCCATATTTCATGTACCGAGATATATACGCAATCAGATTTTTACTTTCTACATGTTGACGGGGTGACTAAAATATTTTCCTACCCTTTTTCACGTAGGTATATACACGCGCATACACATTGGGTATACTGTTTTATTTTTAAGTTTGCTGGGTATATACAAGGAGATTTGTGAGTATATCGTACATTGTGTCTCATTAGCGGGTATTTGATACCTCGGCATGTGTCAATGATTTGAACTACGTACACCATTTAAGTATATACATACCAGATTTACATACATACTCATGATATTTTTTAGGTATCTACATACTCATGATATATCTAGATATATTCATTACGTCTTGTTAGTAGGTATTTGAGATACCCGAGGTATATCCATAATCTTTTTGTATAATACAGCAGGTATGTGTATATTCTTAGTACATATAATACGACGGGAATATGTATATTTTTCATTACACAATACTTATGGTACGTATATATTTTTGTTAGATATAATAGTCCGAGTATGTGTATATTTATATGAGGTATAATACGTCAACATAATATTTGGAAAGGGATTATTGCTAGGAAATCAACATAATATTTTTTTGGAAAGCAATTATTGACAGCAGTGCATGCAAATAAAAAATGGAAAGCTAATGTTTCATTGATTGCACGCTATGCACTAATAAAAATGACTTGCCATAAACGGCCTAGGTGCCCATGCACCTAGGTGCCCCAAACATTTTACGGACGGTTGTTTGGGACACCTAGGTGCCCAGGCTCCTTGCTCGTTTACCTTCGGATTGCTTTAAGATGCGTGCCATTGTGTTAGGTGTAGACACTAACGGGTGTACCCGTTTGCAGTATTAAAGACGAAGAGTTATTGCAATTTACTAATTAATTCCATATAAATGCATATTATTAGCGACCACTTGCTCTAATTTGGACGGAGGCATTAATTAGCATGCATGCACCAAATACTACTTGCTAAGAAAACAAGAAACTGCCTAATTTATTCATGCATGTACGTGTGAAACAATAAAAAATTCTATAGTAATTAATGCACAGAAGGAAATTGTTAGAAATTGCCTAATTTTGCTGTACATATTAGTAGTATTACTAACATGGTTTTTAAACGGAATTAGGTGTGCGTAGAGTGGATATTTTCATTTTCTGCCTCCGCTATGGGTATAAGAAAAACTTGTTTCTCTTTGTACTCTACCTAGTTGTTTTTAGGGTATATATACCCAGAAATTGTGTAAGGATAATATGTATTTTTTGGTATCACTCATTAGAATCATCACATTTGATACATCTCTATCGTGGTATGTTGTATAGGTATCATATTTATATGAAGATAACATATCATTTGTCGAGGTATTTGGTTTGCGTATCTGAATCCACTTATAAAAAGGTAGTGACATTTACAGGTATGTACCAATAAATTTCACGTCGAGGTATTTACAAAAATATCTTGAGTATGCATTGTTTTTTTTAAAACTTGAGTATCCACTTACAAATATATCAGACTACGTTTGTAGGTTTCTAATACCTAGAATAAATCATAAGGTATATACGTGCATGCAAATTATTTGGAATAAATTATATATATACGTCTGTATGTATCTAATACCTAGAAGAAATCATAGGGTATATACATGCATGCAATTATTTGGAATAAATTGTAGGGTATATACATTTGTGGATATCTAAAAGTACCTAGAATGAATCGTAGGGTATATACGTTTGTTGGTATATGTATATACTTTGCATTGTGATTGAACTCATAAAATGTTCTAAGTTTCTCAAGAAAAAAACAAGGTTTCGAACGTAGTTGTACAACTAGAATCACCAATGTATACATATAATTAACAAAAAAATGTTTGAGTTGATAGACCCAAATTTAAATTATTGGTTTTTAAATAGCTTAATAAATAACAAAAAATGCATGATCATATATGAGGTCTATTTATAAAATGAAATTTTTTGAATGACAAAACACAGCTTCTAAAATATGAAATTGTGAATTAAAAAAACTAGCCGCGCAAATACACGGGTAACACCGCTAGTTTATAGTAAACCAGGAGCATTAGAGCATATCCATACATCTACACTTATTGCCTAGTCACTTATTCCCAGCTAGTGCAAACACAATTGAAAGCAAACAAAAATGCATAAAAACACCAAACAGTGGCATTCTATCCCTCCAAATGATTTGCTCCCTCTCCATTCTTGCAATCATCTTCTTCTCCCTTATGTGCTTCTCCCATTTATGAATCCAAGATTTCTATAAAGAGCAAAGAACAAATAAAATTAAATTTCAACAGACATATATTTCCTTGCATGTTGTGATGTACAGTAGCTACGGGAATAAATATACGAAAAGAAAAAAATGAGTGATTTCTATTAACAAGAGATCGCCTATGTAATAGCTACAAACAAATGAAATTAATGTCTAGATAATATATATTGCCAACCAAGCTGAGATGAACTATATATTGCCAGGTAATAGGACATATCTCATTTTCACATTAATTGCCTTTAGTTTTCTTCAAAACTAAATATACTTAAACTTAGATCATTTCATATAGATGTTCAAAGGATAATACGGCTAAAAGAATCCAATTTCTTTGTTTATTTGAAGTAGTTTAAAAGGAAAGCATTAACACATAATAGAAATTATTATCTACCATAGGGTGATGCTGGACAGCTAAAAAGCATCGACACTGAATTAAGTTGGAGTCCCCCCTCAACAAGTGTGAGTTGTAATTAATTAACTACATCATCATTGGTAGTCTCAACAAAATAAAACAGCAGCACTGGTAGCAACACTATCAACGCCATCCCTTCAAGCAGAATAAGTAGGAAAACATCGTGATCCCTTAAGGAGAACTTCCCATATCGTTCGTGTTCAACAACTAATTCTATGTGTTTCATTGGTAGTCAAATACTGTATTATATTTTTATTCTATCTGTATATACCAGGATAGCAGGGTTACCTTTGCTTCCTTAACAGGAATGTGCAAGGAAAGAAGTGAAGATGCCGCGTCTGCATTCAGTAAATGAGATAAAAGTTGAGACTCTTGATAGCCAATATCCATTCTTACTTGTAATATTACAGATACAGAACTGACAAATGATCTTCATATTAAGCAGATACCACTACAAAAAAATACACTTCCGTGATGATACGTGTTTGTCACAGTAGGTCGCTTTTTTTGTCATGCATGTACATCCATGAAAAATTTATGACAGAATCAAGATAGTCATACATGCGCTGTGGTAGAAGTGTTCCATGACATTACCAAAATTATCATCATAGAAGTGTCCACTTCCATGATGATAAATCGCGCGTCACAGAAGTGCTTTCGTCAAGGGTGACCGACACGTGGCATTCACCATAACGGAACGCCGTTAAACTATCGGGGTCAGGTTTGGATCCAATAACCCGTTAACAGCCCCGACCAATGGGGATTTTCCACGTGTAAAATCATCATTGGCTAGAGGAAACACGTGTCGGCTCATCGTCGGGACAGATGTCATCCACTCACTGGATAGAAGGCGCCTATAATACGTCGACACGTGGCACGGCCCAACAAGTTTAAATGGGCCGGCCCAACTAAAGGCCCACAAGATTTTGCGGACCTTAATGGGCCAGCCCAGCTAAAGGCCCACGAGATTTTGCGGACCATAATGGGACGGCCCAGCTAAAGGCCCACAAGATTTCACGGGCCATAATGGGCCGGCCCAGGTAAAGGCCCACAAGATTTTTGTGTGCCATAATAGGCCGGCCCAGGTAAAGGCCCACAAAATTCTTGCGCATCATAATGGGCCGGCCCAGCTAAAGGCCCATGAGATTTTGCCGACATTAATGGGCCTTCCTAGCTGTAGGCCCACAAGATTTTGAGGACCCTAGTAGGCCGGCCCGTTAACTGGCTGCCATGTTTTGGGCCAAATGCCGACCCATATTTGATACGGTCTATTAATGGCCTGCCACGCTCCGGGCCTAATAGTGGCCCATATGAGATCCGGCCCGTTAAAAGCCTACCACGTTCTGGGCCAAATTACGGCCCAGATCAGGTCCGTCCCTTTAAGAGGTTTTGGGTCTAATTATGGCCCATATCAGATTCGGCCCGTCAACTGGACACTATGCTTTTGGGCCCACTTGCTAAAGGCCCACTTAGTAATTCGGCCTGATATTAGTTTTGGCCTATTAAGGGCCCGTTTAACATTTCGGCCCTATATTAATTTTAGCCTGTTAAAAGCCCTTCATATAGTTGGGCCTAACTACGGCCCGGTTTGCATCCGGCCGGCTCGCAACCGATATCTGATTGGGCTAAATAAGGACCGATACAATTTTTCGGCCTGTTAAAAGCCCATGATTTGATTCGCACAATCATGGGTCGGGGTTCATTTCGGGCTGCTGCCGGCCCGTGAGCTGATCGGCACGTTTCAGGCCCAACCTACATCGTGATTGCATGACGGCCCGATTATGTACCATAATTTTACGGTTTCGCCGGTTTACTGCGAAGACAGGATATATATACAGCAAAATAACTGCAGCATCGTGAATAAGAAAAAACCTATACTATACAATAAAGAAATTACGGCATATTACATCCACTGGGCATCAAAGTTCGCCACTATGATAATAAAGCACAAGCAGACGGCAGATTACATACACTGGGCATCAAAGATCGCCACCAGTGCAAATAAACACGCCGACAAAATAATATACAAAACCGACAGCACTTCAATAGAGTTCAAGAAAGGATAGCCCTGCTGGGGAGCTGCGGCGCAAGCAGCTGAGCAAGATGATGAGACTGCGCTTGTTCAACACTTATATCTTCCTCACTCTGAAAGATAAACAAGCAGACAGATGACAGGTTTTGGACATAAAAGTATCAGTGCTGACAATTCATCACATTTCTTACTGACGAATAAAGTGACACAGTTTAAATTTGCATTAACACAATATGGTATTATTCCGGTCAAGACATGGCAGGAAGTGACATTGTGAAGGAGTTGGCAGCTTCACGACACCACTGGATTACAGATCAAGAACTCATAAGTATCAATGGTTAGTGTGTTGTCAATTTATACCATTTCATATTGGCAAATAAAGAGACGATTTAAATAATAGTAGAATGATATGACATTTTTCATAGTTAAGACATTGCAGAATATGACATTGTGCTGGGTAGGTTCACCACACCACTGGATTACAGATGAAGAACAGAAGCATACATGCAGTGCAAACAAGATCACTTGCTCTGTATAGTTTAATTTACATGGTATGAAGAAGGAACTTGGTTGTACAACTGAAAACTTAAATTGAGAAAGGATGAACTTTTGTTTATGAACTACATATAATAAACTTTAAACAAGCAATTTGATGCAAACACCAAAAATAAACAGCTGTTGCAGTCATGCCTAACCAAATATATACAACAAAGTTTGAAGGCTTGAGATGGACAAACTTACATTATTGGTGAAGACAGGCTCTATAAAGGCCTTGTCCTTGCTGATGGGGGGGGGGGGCAATTCAAGAAGTTTACCACAGAATCTTCTTCAAAAGCATTGCATTTATTCTACATTTTGTTAAGAGTAAATATAGATGTGATAATATACGAAAAAATGGAGAATATTTAAGATAAGATGAAGAGTGATGCTACATAACCAAGTAGCTATAAATGTAAGTGCAGCGATACAGGCAAAAGGTACAACCAAGAGCAATGCACAGCTAAACTTCTTCAGTACCAACCTTATGGTAAGAGTAAATATAGATCTGATGTGTAGAAAATGGAGGGCAAAGGAAAATAAGCTGCAGAGTGATGGTACATGAACAACTACCTGTCATTATAAGTACACTGATAAAGGACAGCATGTACTTACAAGAACAATGCAGAGCTAAAAAAACATTGGCATTGGATATATTCTACACTAATGTAACCATTCATACAGATCAGATAATTTGGAGCGAACAATTGATAAGCAAGCTATCATGCATACTGTTGTCACATAATGAACCAGGTATGTATGCAAGTACGGTGATACAGGACAACATGTACTAACAAGAGCAAAGCAGCGGGCAGCATATTTGAGATATCCTGTCGTTCTTGTCAAACCGGAATTCTTCTTCGAGCAGATTTCTTGCAAAAAAGATCCATAAGGCACATGCGGAAAAATAGAAGTTCAAATTGTCATGTGATTTCATAGACAGTACCTCATCCTGGGAACGAGACCAGTGCATAACAAGGTTTTTCCATTCAATGTCTTCTAAATTTAGCACAGGAGACTTCACCAGGATTCGTTTATAGACTTGCCATCAAAGTGTGATTTCCTCAGGTAACACCGATACTGCTGCAATGCTTCCTTGAAAAGCACAAGCAATCTTTGCTCATCATGACTATCCAGATTGACCCTCGCCTAGTTACAACAATGTAATGTAAATCATTGATGTGTTCCATCAGCAGAAAACAGGAAAATAATAGCCATGAATAATAGCACTTACACGTAAGTTGGACAGGAAGATGTGAAAATGGTGTTTGTCTTCACAATAATCTTCCCATGATGGGAATATATGCACGTAGTCCCTAACAACATTGAAAGCATTGTCTTTTAAACTGGGAATAAATGGAATGGGGTTCCAATCTGCAGGAATTGGCCGTCTCTACAGTTGGGATAGGTCTTCGCCCGGTGGACTTGCTGTACTTTTTGCTGGAGTGGGATTTTTCTGTGGTACAACTGGTGCTATGGCAAATGAAATCGTTATACCTTTTCCTGGAGTGCAGGTCCTGTGTGGTGGGGCTAGTGGTTTGACCAGTGAAGTATGGGTACAGTCTACTAGAGTCGGTCCTACGTTTTGTGTCACTGGTTGTACAACCAATGTAAGTGGGGTGTTGTCTTCTGGCACCACCACGTTTTTCGAGGACTTTGCTGGTGCTCCTTCAAGTTCGGCAAGCACCCTCTTCATTTTTGATCTCTAATGCACAAGAACAGCATTTGAATGGAAAAACATGGTATGATGACAGATGGAATATGTATTGATAATGGATGGGCATGGCATTTCGACATATATGATGAGTAAACTAAGCAGATGGCGGTGCAACAAAGTAGAAGAAATGCAAGACAGCATATGCAAGATACGTGCAATCAATAAAACCTTGCCAAATTAGAACAGACACCTTGATGGGTGAACAGGACAGGCCATCTTCCTTTGACTCCTCGAGGTTAGAATAGTCATTAGGATGATATTTTGAACAAGAATCAACAGGTGGGGAGCGTACGAGTTTCATTGCTTCCAGAATGGCACTCAATGCCTTGCTGCCAATTTTGTAAGTCATTACAGTGTTCCACAATATTCTTCTGATCCGCGGATTCTGATATTCACTATAATTGCGTATAATATCTGAGAACCATGAAAACATAAATAGTTGTGAGATTATCTTTGCAATGCAGATGATATTCTAATATAGGGGTGCCCCTGTAAACACTTGTGTGCTATCACTGGATTCTAATGAGAGAGCTCATGTGTGCTGTAATATGGTGCGTGCATTTATATAATCTGGCACAAGTACACAACAAAATAGGCTCCAGAAATAAGGATAGCTGGCAGATGATAGGTTCAATATATACTGTATAGAGAGTTTATTGCCAAACCATGATAACAAGAACACACAGCAACTAGGCAGATCATAGTGTACATAACAGGGGTACACCATAACCAGGATATATAAATCGGGAAAGTGGAACTGGGTGGAAATTACGGTGTTGTATTGCCGCTAGTAATTGAAAGCCTATCGATCACGTACACGCAAGCTCTATCAGCTGTTGACTGCAGATATCCCTGCTCCCCTTCCTGACAAGGAACATACTGTGCTTCCCATATAGAACACCGCACTGGCCGCCGGCCGAACCACCGGCCCCACCGCCTGTATTCCTCCGCCACCCCCACCCCGCCCCCACCCGCGTCGAGTTTTCTTCATTCGACGAGGCCCCACCACCACCTCCCACAACCACCGTCCCCACCTGAGCCCCTTCGATCGCACCGGCGAACTCCGGCGAGCTCTGAAAAATCGACTGACCCAATTTTGAAATTTAGTCTACTGTGATTTAACTAGTATGGAATATAAAAGGGGAAAACCATAAGCATTGCGAGTATGGTGTTGAGCGTGCTGATAACCCACAAGTATAGGGGATCGCAACTTTTTTCTATAAGTAAGAGTGTCGAACCCAACGAGGAGCTAAAGGTAGAACAAATATTCCCTCAAGTTCTATCAACCACCGATACAACTCTACGCACGCTTGACGTTCACTTTACCTAGAACAAGTATGAAACCAGAAGTACTTTGTAGGTGTTGTTGGATAGGTTTGCAAGATAATAAAGAGCATGAAAATAAAACTAGGGGCTGTTAAGGTAAAGAAGCAACTAAAGTAAATATAGCGAGTATGGAAAAGTGGTGGTAGGAGTTGTGAAATTGTCCCTAAGCAATTGACTACTTTACTAGACCGATAGCAAGTATTATGTGGGAGAGGCCACTGCTAGCATGTCATCCCTCAATTGGAATTCTATGCACTTATGATTGGAACTATTAGCAAGCATCCGCAACTACTAATGTTCATTAACGTAAAACCCAACCATAGCATTAAGATTTATTGGTCCCCCTTCAATCCCGTATGCATCAATTTCTATGCTAGGTTGAAGCTTCTGTCACTCTTGCCCTCCAATACATAGTTCTATCAACATACAACTAA